>NC_139219.1:302725910-302975102 GCF_055691185.1 Crinia signifera
TGATTTCTAATTCTTTTGATAAACTGTAATATGAAGTTAAATCACAACGATTTGTACAGTATTCAAAAAATTAGGGTATTGGTCATTGGGTCGACCCAATTTAGGTTGACATACATTAGGTTGACCACTGAAGGTTGACTGCTGAAATAGGGTGACTAAGGGTTACTGGGTCGGAAGGCCAACACAAGCATTAAGTCAACAATGACCAAGGTCAACGGTCAAAAGTTCGACATGAGTTTTTTAAATTTTTGTCCTGAATGTCGACACAGTTGACAAGGTCACCATCTAAGTGTACCGCGTCCCCTCACATGGCTCGCTGAAAAATTCATGTCGACCTTTTGACTGTCGACCTTCCCATTATCTACTTAATGCTTGTGTCAATCTTCCGACCCTGTTGACCTTGCCCATGTCTACCTATTTCAGGTGTCAACCTAAGGCCTGTCGATCTTCAGTGGTCAACACAATGCAGGTCGAACTTTATAGGGTAGACCTAATGACCGCATCCCACAAAAATATATAAAAACTGAGAAATATCCAGCATCCACGGTGGTCTCCTTTTCCAATCAAAAACAATGTATCTCTATGCTCCTCTTCTCCAAGACTTGACCTGTATTGGAGTCCACCCAACAAGTTCTGCAGAACTTTGACAGGGGTTAATCCCGCCGCCTATGGCAAGATGCTCATCGCGTATGTGCTAACCTATGTGATGAGCAATATAAAGGGCAACCAATTAGATTCTGTCTATCATTTTCTAGGATGCAAAATGTATATTGTTATAACTGAAGTTTCAGAGCCGCGTCAGCTCTTTCCTAAGGGCACCATACAAATAGAAGCATGTAAGCGCTCACTATATACCCCTTGCTCAGCATGTTCTCTTATCTACACTGTCTAAAGAACCTGCACATTCCTGGAACAAGATGGTAAATTAGCTTCTATAAAAAACCTGTAATGTTTTCGTCAAATGGAAGGCTCAGAATGGGCTCCTTGGGTCACTTTTCTGCCCGGTGTACACCGATAGGATGTCTTACCAGGGCCCTAACCCTCCTGAAACCTAGCCAGGATCCAACTGTGGGAGGATCTTGCACATTATGAGGGGAGGACACCATGATATTTATGATGGAGAAATATGGCAGGAAATGGACAGATCAGGATGCACATTATAGCAGTGGTTGCCAACCTCGGTCCTCAAGTACCCCTAACAGGTTTTCCAGGTCTCCACACAGAATCACAGGTGAAATAATTAGCTCCACCTGCGGATCTTATAAAATCTGTCTGAATAATGAGTTCACCTGTGCTCCTGCCAGGAGGTCTGGAAAACCTGCACTGTTGGGGGTATTTGAGGACCAGGGTTAGGAACCACTGCATTAGAGAATGTGGTCTGGCCATAGTTATGTACATGATTGAGATATATAGTAATGATAGAGATATAAATAAAGATTTCATTCAGCTAGTAGAAAGAATTTCTTTACGGTCAGAACAGTCAAACTCTGGAACTCTCTTCCCAGAGAGGTGGTAACGGCTGGCTCATTAAATGCGTTCAAGGCAAAGTTGGACAAACATTTACTGGAGAAAAACATCCATGGGTACAAATAAGAAATATAATCTGTCTGTAAAATACCAGAACCTACCAAATCAGCAATGGATATCTATACCAGGTTGAACTAGATGGACGCAAGTCTTTTTTAAGCCTTACCTACTATGTAACTATGGGGTTATTCTAGTCCATTCTTTCTGACAAAATCCTTCTTAGATGGACAAAACCATGTGCACTGCAGGTGGGGCAGATGTAACTTGTGCAGAGAGAATTAGATTTGGGTGGGGTTTTTCTTCAAAGTGAGATCTATATTGAAGTGTAAAATCATGCAGTCAGTATTTTCCCTGCACAGAAACAAAATAACTCACCCAAATCTAATTCTCTCTGCACATGTTACATCTGCCCTCCTGCAGTGCACATGGTTTTGTCCATCTAAGAAGGATTTTGTCAGAAAGAATGAACTAGAATAAACCCCTATGTAACTATAAATAGCTTAATAAATAAATCATTAATGCCTCATCCTTTATCATTAACCCTCTTTCTACATTATCATTCTTCACTAAAGATGGAAGGGGGTCATCAACACCAAATTCATCATCCTTCATTTACTCATGTCGATAGCTCATTACAAGACCACCACTGCGATTGCGCCCCTCCACCTACTTTCCTGTAAGATGGCCTGTTTCTGTGGTATCTATTATCATGTAATTGGAAGCACATGCTCTGGGTTTGGTACGGGATCCAGGGCACTTAGGATGCCGCAGGTCAGAAGACTGACTGCAGTATCCTGATGTTTAGGATCCCAACCCCACTTAGGTAAGTATCCTTGGCCTCTCATCCTACCACCATAACTCTTCCTACCTGCAGCCTCACCCACCCTGTAGTGCCTACAACTAACCTCTGGCCACTCCTCCCGCAGGCAACCCTCCTAGGTATTTGTGATGCCAACAGTCTGGATTCTGGTGTCGTCATAGTGAGCGGTGTTGGGCTTTCTCCTCTGGTCATCCCATATTTTGACTGCCGGCATCCTGAGTGTCAGTATGCCAACTGTATCCCCATGCTTTTGCTCGCGTACATGATCTGATCGAAAAATCAAAATGAAAGGTATTAATTAAGTCACCTGTGCCAAGCACGTATGTACTAAATTCCTGGGTTATTAAAGTAAGATGAGGTCCATGTTTGTCTGATTTAAAGGGTTGCTCTCAATGGGTTCAGATCAATTAGATGAGACATATGACCGCATGTTGTGACACAGGTGGTAATCTGTGTGCACTAATCATGTACAGAAACTAGGCTACTATTGTACATTATCCTTTGCACCGTGACCCCTGCGGGTCTGTAAAGACAAATACAGGATGTAAGGGAGATGCCCAAACGCTGTCACAGTGGAACATTGCGTTTATCGCTTGAACATCGCATCTAAGGGAATTGGCCTTAGTGTGTTAGTAGACTGTACTTTGAAGGTTACATTTATAACTTTACCAACAAATACATTTCAACATATATATTAAGGTCCCAGTGTGCCAGAGGTGCGGGATACCGGCTGAGCTTGGACGTCTTTGAAATCGGCAATCCTTTACGGCAAATCGGCAATCCTTTGAGAAACTATTCCTTGTAAATGGTTGCCACTTTAAAAAAAAAATCGCCGGCCGGCATGCCGCATCGTCAGCACTCTTGGACCCTATTACATACACTTCCGTTCAAAAGTTTGGGGTCACTTCGATATTTCCTTATTATAAAAAAAAAATGCATTTTTTTTGCAATAAAGAAAATCAATCATTGTTTATGTGGTAAATGACTATACTAGTTGCAAACGTCTGTTTTTTAAAGGAATATCTACATACAGCTGGAGCCGCTCTCATCTGTATCAGCTCGCCAGCCCACGCCGGCAAATGTGGCGCGTGTACGTCGGAGTGGCTCCCATGCCCCATTCTCAGTAATTTATGCTCGTGCACCGACATTAGCGCAGGCTTACCCTCCGCCTGCAGCCACCAGATACTGATATGGCGGCAACCGGGAGAGCGGCTCCATCTGTAGGTTTATAGAGGCCCATTTCCAGCAACCATCACTCCAGTGTTCTAAAGGTACATTGTGTTTGCTAATTGCATTAGAAGGGATGGTTATAAAACCCTTGTGCAATTATGTTAGCACAGCTGAAAATGAGTTTGCTTATTAGAGAATCTACAAAACTGGCCTTCCTTTGAGCTAGTTGAGTATCTGGAGCGTCGCATTTGTGGGTTCGATTATACTCTCAAAATTAGGTTCTGTGTATAATTCATGACTTTACTCAATAGACTGATAGCATTTGGCTAAACGCGGCTCTGAACTGTTCCTTACTTTCTTTATAGCTATATTGATAGAACAAAAACCTGAGGAACCCGACCCCCTCCTCTCTACCATAGTCCTATGAAATATTCACAAGTGCATGTTCAGCTTTGTAGACATTTGCTCAGGTTGGCAGATATAACTGAGCCCGATGACTCGGATACATTTCATTAAACATTTCTTGAATTTATGACTAACAAATCTGAGATGTATTTGTAACACCTGGAGCGTATCTGCATATGTTTGCTTAGCAAAGGAGACTCCTTTTTTTTTTCAATTTTTGCTGACAGCTTTGTTTTGTTCATTTAATTAACTGCAATTCATGATCCAAGCAGATTATATTACAGCGAGTGTTTCACAATGATTTTTATAGTGTTTCTTTGGTTTATATGTATCATAACTTAGATTCTCTGAATATGCAGATGATATAAAAAGAAACCTTTTGATTAATATGTTGTTTTGTTATTACAGTAGCTTTTGGCGTGTGTCCAGTAGCCCTAAACCCCAGCCAGAGGCGTAACTAAAATTTGTGCACCCTCCAGCCATAAAAGTGTTCAATGCCCCCCCCTCACCATTGTGCCTATTGCCGGCAAAGCCGGGTCTGTTGCTAATTTGCCGGCACCAGCAGATCTTCTTGTCTGCAGCCCGGTGCTCATCCAAATACATCCAGTGGAAGACCAAGTTCTGACAAGCTTATATCAATGGGAGGTCCAACCCAGTGCTGTAACTAAACATTTCGGTGCCCTGAGACAGAATCGGGACAGTGCGCACTGGTGCCAGAACTTGCTGCCTGTTGTAGTAGAAACAGCACTGGTGGCCCTGCAAATCTGCACTGTCTCCATTTCGAGGCCCCCCCCCCCCCCCCCAGGGATTTGTGACCCACAAGCAGCGCACCAGATCATGGGGGAGGAGTGCCTTTGATAATCTCGTCGGCTTCTTACAGCTGGGGGAGCGGGGGACAATGGAGAACGTGCACCCAGCTCTGCTGCCCCTGCTTGGCCTGGCCTAGGTGTGTGCCAGTGGATGCGCCCACAGTGCAGATGCTGTGTGGGCAAGGCACGACTGGCACACAAATAGTTACAGCCCTGGTCCGGCCACGACTCTAATCCTCAACAGTCCTTGTTTTCCAAATTACCTAGCTGGTGCACAGCTGTAGTCATTACTAACTGTCACATTCCCCAGATCAACTAGCTGGTGTACAGCTGTAGTCATTACTAACTGTTACATTCCCCAGATCACCTAGCTGGTGCACAGCTGTAGTCATTACTTTCACATTCCCCAGATTACCTAGCTGGTGCACAGCTGTAGTCATTACTAACTATTACATTCCCCAGATCACCTAGCTGGTGCACAGCTGTAGTCATTACTAACTGTCACATTCCCCAGATCATCTAGCTGGTGCACAGCTGTAGTCATTACTAGCCGTCACATCCCTCAGATCACCTAGCACTGGGGCACAGCTGTAGTCATTACTAACTGTCACATTCCCCAGATCACCTAGCTGGTGCACAGCTGTAGTCATTACTAGCCGTCACATCCCTCAGATCACCTATCACTGGGGCACAGCTGTAGTCATTACTAACTGTCACATTCCCCAGACCATCTAGCTGGTGCACAGCTGTAGTCATTACTAACTTTCACATTTTCAAACATGCTGCAGTCATTCCTACTATAGATCCACAGGTTGTCTGATATACTGTACATGAACTGGTGGTAGATATCCAGGACAGGTTTGACCACCCCAGCCCTAGTATGTTTTCTGGGACTCTGTGAACTTTTCATCCAAACACATAGGGCGAAATGTAATAGGGTGGGATTTTTTAGACAAGTGCGCTTTTTGGTCAAAAACGGCCGAAATCGCACTTTTTCCGAAAATCGCGGTAACCCCACGCCGTTTTTTTTAAAACTTTTTTTTTAGCACAAAATCGCATTTATGAAAATGCGCACATTTTCATGACTGAAAATGCGCACATTTTCATGACTAAAAATCGCCCGAAATCGCGGCAAATCGCATTTTTTTGCCGCAAATTCGCATCTCATCACATATGCGAATTCGCGGCAAAAAATGCGATTTTTAAAGGTGCCATTTGGTGCAATTTTTTTTTAGTCTAAAAATCGCACCCTATTACATTTCGCCCATAGAGTTTAAGGCTCAGAACAGATTCCTGGGTCAAAATTCTGCCAATGGGAGGTCAGACCGCAACCCTAACCCCCTAAAACCTGGCCAGGATCCAAATGGATCACCTCGCTTTGGTTTCAACCCAATCAGTGCAGGGGTGTCTGAATGCATAACAGACAAACAGAAATTGTGTGAGCATTAGCAAAATGTTCAAGGGAGTAGTTGATGATTTTTAGGGCAAAGCCTGTGGATGTAAATGTCAACAGGTCAAACTCCTGAAGGTACTGCACCTGCACCCTTCACCCAACAGTGTATACAAAAATGGAGAATACATACACCTACTGTATCTGGCACTCTTTCGATTAAGTCCTGTGCTCACTCACAAAGTTCAATTAGACAAAGTATCAAGTAAGAGGAAAAAAGGGCTTATAGTGAAGCACAGATTTTAATATGACAAAATAAAACACATAAAAAAAGTCGAAATCCCGGTCAATAATAACTGAAGCTGTATCAACCCCTTTATGTGCCTGTGAGAGATGCGCAACATATCCGCTAAAAATGCCAGCGATGCTCACATTTGTTATATAAATTCAAATAGAAAATGTTGTGTAAAAAAAGATTCTTTGTGACTTTCCAAAATCGCACCTTATCACACTTTTCAAAATCAATTTTTTTTTCCGGAATACGCATATTTATTAGATTAGAAATCCGGGCAAAAAGGTCAGATAAAGTGTGAAAATGTGCGATTTTAGTTATGAAAATTTTGTGTTAAAAAAATGTACAAAAAAAAATGTTGTGAGGTTCCCCCCTCTTGAGCATAACCAGCCCCGGACTCATTGAGCCGGACCTGGTTCCAAAAAGCGTAGGGGTCCCCCGTATTTCTGAAACCATCCCAGACTCTTGGACCGGTCCTGGTTCCAAAAATACGGGGGACAAAAAATCTGGGGGTCCTCCGTATTTTGAAACCAGCACCGAGCTCCAACAGCCCGCGGTATCATGCCACAGCTGGGGGACACTTTTTACATAACGTCCCCCGGCCATACCATGAGCACCGTGACTGGTCAGCCTTGGATGGGGTTCCTGGGGGAGTGGGGACCCCCCCCCAACAAAGGCCCCCCCTCCAGGCTTCACCCGTCCAGGGTTGAAGCCCGGGGCTGTCACCGGCATCCCTGGCCATTGGACACCGGCCTGATAGTGTTAAATCATTCATACATAACATTGCTTTGTACAGGGGAACTATAAGTGCCAGCATGCGGGGCATTAATGAGCCCGCTGAGACTTGTAGTCCACCTGTAAAAAGAATGTTAAAATAAAACACATACACACACACAGAAAAGTACTACTTTATTACACATACACACACACCTCACTTTTACACCAATATACTTGCTGAACCAGGGCCCAGCGCTGCCCCCAAAAATTGGCAATAAAATATTTTTGCATCTCATTAAATATCACCCTCTATTTCCTATATATATATATATATATATATATATATATATATATATATATATATATATATATATATATATATTATATATATATATAAATCAGTGAATTTGTTTACATTTAAAAATCACTAATACGCTTCTCTGGCTGCATGGTTACAGTACAGTAAGATAGATCTGCAGTAGCTCCTCCCATTGCATTCGCCTATCACCAGGCTTACTGAGCCATTAAGTGCTTCTGGGCTAAACTGTGCTGTCCTGTGCTTCACAGACAACTCACCTCGGGGTCAGTACTGCTACCAAACTGCCATTCAGTCCCACAACAAGAGAACCAAAGGTTGCCTGTCTCTTTTCTAGATTTTATCAACCAGTGTAAAGTAAACATGCAATTTTGTAACCGTTATATTAAATTATTGAGGTGTGTTCACACGGTGTGATTTTGCTTGCGATTCGATCCCGTTTCGAATGGGATCGAATCGAACAGCAAGCAAAACTCATTCAATTTGGACTATATAGTACAGATCTGTACTACAGATGGGGCCAATCTTATCGTTTCCGCCGGATACCAGCGGTTTGCGCGCTGGTGGACGAGGATGTGAGTGTCCATTGAAGAGAATGGGGCACGCGAGCGTCTCCAATTTACACCGAACGGGAGCACGCATCGGGATCAAATTGCCATTGAATGAAGCTGAAAACTGTTCGAGGTCCATTCGATTTTTTAATACGATTTCGATTCAATGTTGACTATAAAGTCAAAATCGAACACAAAATCTCACCATGTGTACACAGCATTTTAACAATCACGTTAATATTTTAATAATTGAAATCGATCATGATTGCTTACTTTATTAATTGCTTGCCTTCACGTTGGTGGCCTGAATATATGTAACACCAATGTTTTAAAATAGGAACATTGTTTTCCGCCACATATTAAATGGCTTGGGGCCAGCGGTTATGAACCTCCGCCTTGTATGATATAACTCCTATGCAGACGACTTTACATATTTATGATATAATTTGATAGTTCATACATAGAAAGCAAAAACCAGCAGCTAATTTTGTCGCACCCCCTACTGTGTTTATGACTTACGCTTCGGGCTATGGTTAGAGATTTAACACAGCAATTAAATGAAATTATGTTTTTTTTTCTCTAAGCAATACAACAATACAGCTATGAAATGAATTGGCTCTACGCCACTTTGCTCTATAGCTAAAACTGGCCAGGGGTCCTTGTCCATAATGTTCTCTATTATGTAACCTAAAGATGTGAAACACTTCCAGTTAATGACATTGCATTTCGCACTAGTCCCTATTAATTATTATGTTGTGGAGATAGCAAAGCTTTTCTATCACAGCGATAAATAAGGTTCTGTCACCTAAATTAATAATTACTAAAATAAAATACGGGTCCAACAGCTGACCCGGGTCCAGTTCACACTAGGACGTTATTCAATGCCACTGACGATGAGCTATATGGTTAGCAGTGCCGGTCCGTCAGAGTATTCAACACCCTCCCCTTCACTTGCCATTTCCACCTCGCTGGTTCTTTTCAGCGGGGTGGAAACGGCAAGTGTGCCCATTAAAACGGCGGGGCTCGCCACAAAATGCAGTGGGCTCACTGCATTTGCGGAGTACCTCGCCGTTTAAGGGAATCCTCACCGTCCTGTGATGGCAAGGACTTTTGCAAAACATTAAATATGGTGAGGGGGGTTGGACGGCAAGGATGGCTTTCCTTGCCCCAAAGAAACATCCTTGCTGTAAAGAACCCCCTCGCCGCAGCATTGAATACACCTCTATATGGAGGAGGCAGCATCAGTACCAAGCGCTGCCTCCTCCCCAGCCACCTGATGATTTGCTGCCACCTCCCCTTTGTGACATCAGAAACCCGGCTTATTTTGCTGGGTCGTGTGGGGGACTATCATCACAAATGCCAGGTACAGACTCATGTCCAAATCCCGACTGCGACCCGGCATTTGTGATGTGAAAGGGGTATTATCGGTTAGTCGGCTAGTCTTGGTAAGTAGTGCTTATGTAACAAAAATAGTTATAATATTAATAATTACAACAAACTTGTGGGGGTCCCTATCAATAAAAGTGAGAGTGTGGGACCGCCGCTGTTGCCCCTCCTTGGATCCAGCCATGATTCTGGGATTCTGACTGTAATAAATGAATGCATAGCTTTGCTATTGCCATCCTGTGCAACTGTCATTGTTGTTACATAAGCAATGTGTGTGAGGGGATATATTGGCGGTAGATCTGTGTGTATTTATAACAATCATAGGTTAAGCCAGGGGTGGCCAAACCTGTCCTAAAGATCTACCAACGGTGCATGTTTTCCAGGCAACCTGTGGATCTATAGTAGGAATGAATGCAGCAGGTTTGAAAATGTGACCGTTAGTATTGACTACAGCTGTGCACCAGCTAGCTGGAAACATGGACCGTTGGTAGATCTTGAGGACAGGTTTGGCCACCTCTGGGTTAAGCCAAAGGTTCACAATCGTTTTTCAATCATAGCACCCTAGAGCATTGAAAAGATAATGCATCCAAAAGATAATTTTGAATACCGGAAAGAAGGATTTCTGAGTATACTGTATGTATAAGGTCTATGATCTTATACCCGGCCAACTACCGTATATAGGTTCAAAGAGGGATGTGTGTGTGCAGCTTGAATCCCAAGCAAGGTCACTCCTCAAGCTGCACACACATCCCTCTTTGAACCTATAAATGGTAGTTGGCCGGGTATAAGGACCCTCAGCTCTTTTGAGCATATACCTTTCCCAGAAGGATTTTTCATCTACGGTTGAATACCATTGATTCCTTTTATATCTTTTGGATACCGGAAAGTTATTTATTTGTTGGATTTACATCACAGATTAAGACAAGTTTATCGGTTCATCTTTGCCCCTGAGGAAGTCATGTTATTGACGAAACGCATTGGGCTCCATACCTTCACCGATTAACATCTGCTGAAAATTTGCCAAAGGACACTGTACTTGCTTTCCATTTCACCCAAAGGGCAATTTTTATGTCATTTTATAGGAAATTACCTTTTTAATGTATTAAACATTGCTGTTATACAGTTGTTGAATAATCTCTTATATATACACACACACCACATGAAAAGCCTGTGTTTGTCCCTCTGTACCTTGCTCTGTAGGACACCTCACAGTCTCAGCACTGTCTCGAATAATAACCTTCCCATGATGAGGCTGCTGCTGCTGTCATCCCCGGACCTGTGAAGCATGTGATGAGCTCCACCAATCAGAGCTCAGCACAAGCCTCTCAGCCTCTGACCTCTTGTGCATAGTCTCATGGGACTTAGTCAACTCCCAGTAATGCACTGCACACTTGTGATATATTGGGACCCGAGGGTACTGACCCCCTGAGCCCCCCCTTAATCCAGCTCTGCCTGTACTTACAGCACTCCCATAGCACTTTTAAACTATTTCCCACCTGAATTTTTTATATATAATAAGTTCATCATTGCTGTGATGCATACGAAGGTGCACACGCATCGTGGCAGTGACTACATGCACCTGGGTGAAAATAGTCACATGAGTGATCATTAAATGTATGGATCGTGGGTCAGGGGCATGTAAGCATGCATGGCGTGATGTTCCGTGCCGGTGGCCAAGACGCAAAAGGACACATCTGTAACAGGGCACATTTTGGTAACTGTCCAGAATTAAGATGATCCATCTCATACAGTGTAACCAAATAACCATATCAATGGGCTGCTTTAGAATAGGGACCACTTACAGAATTGCCAAAACCCTACTTTGACTTCCTCCTTCATATATAATTGTTCGAGATTAAGAAAAAAAAATCTAAATTATGATAATAATAATAATAATGTCATACAGCAAAATTAAATCACTTCTAAAAAAAGTTGCTGCGTTATCTGTGTCAGCGCTGTGCTAGGTTCACCCTTGATATGCTCAATTGTTCCCATTGCCCCCCTAGTGTTAGACTGTGTTGTTCTGTTCCTATGGCAACAGAGAAGGATGCTTAGCATCTTAATTAAATGATTCTACTTGAACCATCTCTACATTTTCAGAATTATTAAGCTGACATTTATGAAAGAGCATCAGTAACACCTGGGAATCTCTGCATCTCGGAAACAAAGGTGCATTCAGGATAGACATTGTTTGTAGCAAATACGGGTTTGGAGTGTTAATAACTACTGTGTCCACTGCTGTGATTAATTGCACATCAGGGGGAGTGAGCATACGCTGCTGAAGCTTTATAATACAGGGTTTGTATAAAAAGTAATGAGACCTATTTTTTCTGATGCGACTGTACGTCGCAGGGTGCATGCGCCAGGCGGGTTCGATGGAGGGGGAAGTCAGCTTCAACACGCAGATTCCCGTGATTCCCTAATGGCAGCAAACAGTACAAAAAATTGAATTTACCAGGTAAGTGTGGTGAAATTCAAATTGCAAATGATCCCCACAGCAGCTCTAAGTTGATTAGAGCCCGCAATGTGTACAGTCAGATCAATAAGGCCGTAACACCGCAACGGAAGTCTTGCGGTATTTCGTGCAGCGGAGGAGATGCATTTTTTTACAACAAAACTTTAATCATACATTAGAGAACAGCATACCGCCGCGGAAAAGAAGACGGAGCACGGCGGTATAGGTTAATACATCCCACCCTGTGTGCGAGGAAGACACTCAATAGGGATGACCTGCACAGGACACTGTGCACCGAGATGGGCTGTTTGGCGCGACCTGAACAACAGTAATTCATGTTCGTAATGCAAAGGTGGAACGAGGGCTGTATAAGCCCAAGTGTAGTTAAGAGACTGCGAGTTTGAGCTTGGTTTAAATAAAGTTGTTTAAAAATGACTAGGCATAGAAGGAGGGGTTATACAGGGCGGGAAGCCCCACCAATGGGAGTCCTGGGGGGTGGCACCCTGGAGCTAGGGTATATAAACAGGGTAGCAAGCTATAACAGCCCTCCTTGATTTTTGATCTGAGAGGGATCTGTGTCATAGAGATAAGTGCAGCGCTGCTTAATAACTGTACCTGTGATGTCTGGGCGTCCTAAAAGATCAGCTCCACCGCCCCGCTGGCTGGCGGATGCGGCCCGTCCACTCAGCCATGTCCCTGGTCGCAGGGGCGGTGGGGTTGGCGGTCAGGCGTCTTATAGTGTGGGGGCCGCGGGATCGCGGCCTACCTCGCCGGCCGCGAGCGGCGGATCGGGGGTTAATGAACAGGTCTGCAGGGAGATGGTTGCTCTCCCCCCTGCTAACGCAGCAGGCGAGGGAGAGGTGCCTGGCTCCGGCGGGCGGGTATCGCCAGGCTCCGGCGACAGAGCGCCGGGTCGGGCGGCGCTGGCGGGGGGCGGGGAGCCTGGACAGGCGATCCCGCTCCCTTCCCTGCCCGCGCACAGCAGCGTCACTGACGGGGCGGCAGTAGGGGCAGCGGCGGGCGCCGGCTGTGACTCTCAGGCGGCGTCCACTGAAGTAGTTGTGGAGCCGCCGCAGGGAGAGGGGGGACCCGCAATGCACGCTGGGACCTCCGTTCGGCGGAACGGAAGTAACACCAGCGGCGGGGAATACACGCAGCCGGGGCAAGGGGGGGGAGTGGGGCCCCCCCCCTGGCGATGACCACCCTGGGGCTGAAGTGAATGTTGTAACAGAGGAAGGGAGGGGGACATGTGTCCCCAATGTTAATGCACCTGCTGGTAACACACAAGGGGGTGTGGGGGAAAGACAGCAAGGCAGGGGGTCAAGCCCTCTTATTCATATCACAGGAGGCCCCCCAGCTGGTGGTAGCAGGGACAGTGGATACAGACACTGGGATAGGCAGATGACATATGAAGTAAGGGGTGCAGGCAGGCTGGGGGAAATTCGCCAGCAGCTGGGTGAGCCTTTTTATGATCACCGTCTGATGGGACAGCGAGGGCAGACACAGCACAGTGTTTTTAATCCCTGGGCTCAGGGATACGGCCCGCAGAATCAACCTCTACTGCCCCCAGGCCCTTACTTTAACACTGCACCAGGGGGCCTGGTCAATCCATTCCCGCAACTTTTTAATTGGGGTCAGCAGGGGCAGGGGCAGTGGCCCAACCAGACACAAACTGGTGGGAGTTACGGCAGGTCCCAATACCCGTACTGGGGATCGGGGCCCGGCCATCCCATGAACCAGGGGATGCATCAATACGGCCACTTTCCACCGCAAGGGCCCTACAATATTCCACACTATCCTATGCAGTCATACGGGGGTTGGGCCCACCCGTCACGGGAGAGCCCCGCAGGGGGTCAGGGTCTTCCATTTAGGCAAGGTGAAGGGGCAGGGGAGTTTCAGAGAGAAAGGGCTCCTTCGGTTGACGCACATGTAGCGTCAGACACACAGGAAAGGCGATCTCAGGCGGTGACAATTTCCAGCCAGTCCATTAATGATAGTTGTGTTGTTTCAGTTTCGGAGGCACGTCCCACATCACCGCGATTGCGGAGGGAAGGTACGTCAGGCGAAACTCCAGCAGTGGCGACTACAGTGCAACTTACGACAGGGGAAGTCACGCCAGCCTCCCAGTCGGCCAGGAAGGAGGGCGAAACACCCGTGAGGGAGAAGATAACTGGTTCGGAAGCGACTGCCAAGGAGGGGGGGGACGCACCTCAGAAGGATGTTGGCGACGAGGAGGATTCCTCTTCTGGTGAGTCAGCGTCTTCTGCTTCATCAGGCGATAGTGACGAGTCGGGCGCTGAGAAAAGGCCGCGCAAGCTTGCCAAGCTGGTAGCTAAGCAAGTAGCCAAGGAGGTTAGGGGCAAGAAACGCAGGCGTAAGGGTAGTCCCGTAGCGACAGGGGAAACAGCGGGGGATGCATCGCATTGTTCCAACACAGCAGTAGCCAGGGGGCTTAGAAAAGGGGTCAAGGAAAAGATTAGAAAGGGCAAATTTATTGACCTTTTCACAATCACTACAGAGATGAAGAAGGATTTTGACAAAGTCAAAAAAGATTCGCCCAGTGGCGAAGCCTCCTTCAAAGGGTTCCATAATTGGTTGAAGGGTTTCCTGGCATTTGCATCATCTTACCTCACCATTAGGCCGACAGAATACCTGAACGTCATTAGTTACCTTCATCTCATTAATGAGACTTTTATGAATTATAAAGGTCCGGCTTGGAGGGAATATGATGAAAAATTCCGGCTTTGTCATGAGCGTAAACACATTATGCCGATGGGATCTAAACACGTTGAGATCTGGTGGGAGGTGATAGGAAAGAGTCAACCCATGACAGACTCAGCGGGGAAGAAGTCCTTTCAAGGTGGGAAAGCGTCTGGGAAGTCTGGGGGGAAAGGGCGATGTTTCGCCTTTAACGATGGAAAATGTGACAAGGGTGCAAAATGCCGGTTCAAGCACGAGTGCAAAATATGTGGAGCAGGGCACCCGGCTAAATCATGCAGAAGCGGCAAAGCAGTTAGCGCGGGAGAAGGCGCATCTGGCGCTAAGTAAGGCGGATTCTCCCATTAATTTGCAACAGTTGGAACACTATTTAAGAGGATACCCGAATAAGTTAGATGTTAAGTTTTTGTTAGAGGGTTTCTCTTTTGGTTTCCGCCTCCCTATTCCCGATAATTTCTTTACTTCCACAAATAAGAACCTTAAATCAGCCAGGGAACTGCCGGGAGTGGTTAAGGAAAAGGTGCAGCTGGAGGTTAGGCTGGGCAGGATGGTGGGGCCTTTTGAGGTTCCACCTATTCCGGAGCTGTGCATCTCCCCCCTAGGGGTAGTGCCAAAGAAGGACCCGGGAAAGTTTCGGCTAATACAGCACCTTTCTTACCCCCCCGGTAATTCAGTGAACAACGCCATTCCAGTTGAATTGGCGAGCGTGCGCTATCAGTTGTTTGACGAAGTCTTGGGTTTAGTTAAAAGTTTTGGCCCCGGGGCACTGATGGCCAAGATAGACATAGAGTCGGCCTTCCGGCTCCTCCCTCTGCATCCTGATTCTTTTAGGTTTATGGGTTTCAAGCTGGAAGGGGCGTTCTATATTGACAGATGCCTGCCCATGGGCTGCTCGATTTCCTGTTCATACTTTGAGAGATTCAGCACGTTTTTGCAATGGTGCATTCAAAATGAGTCAAGATCCAAGGGGGTTGCTCATTATCTTGACGACTTTCTCATTGTGGGAACAGGGGGCGAGGCGGCATGTGGGGAGACGCTGGGCGTGGCGTTACGGGTTTTTGAGTCATTGGGTGTGCCCATAGCCCATGATAAGACAGAAGGGCCTGTAACAGTCCTGTCCTACCTAGGTATTGAAATTGATACGGGGGTAGGGTGCTGCAGGCTCCCAGCAGATAAGGTGCAGAGACTTCAGGGTTTCATTCAGGACTGCAGGGCCCGGAACAGGGTACAGCTGCGGACCGTCCAGTCCTTGTTAGGTTCCTTTAACTTTGCTTGTAGGGTTATTCCTATGGGTAGGGTTTTCTGTAGGAAACTGGAAAGGGCCACAGCCGGAGTTAGGAACCCTCACCATTCAATTCGCCTGGGTAGGGAAATTAAGGATGATTTGAGTGTCTGGCAAGAATTCTTGCGTCACTTTAATCATAATCTGATTTGGCAAGCTGAAGCTGCCTCGAATGGGGAGCTGCAGCTGTTTACAGACGCAGCGGGGTCATTAGGTTTTGGAGCTTACTTTGAGGGAGAATGGTGTTGTGAGAGATGGCCTCAATCGTGGATAGACAGGGGATTCACAGGAAACATGTTATTGTTGGAACTGTTCCCCATTATTGTGGCTGTGGTATTATGGGCAGGGCAGCTAGCGAACAGGAGCATAGTTTTCTGGTGCGATAACCTGGGGGTTGTGCATTCAGTTAACAATCAAAGGGCTTCGTCTCCAGAGGCACTAAGATTGTTGCGGCACCTTATTCTAGTTTGCTTGAAGAACAACATCAATTTCAGGGCCAGACATGTACCAGGCGTCGAAAACGATATCGCAGACGCTTTGTCGCGATTTCAGTTTACCAGGTTCCGTGAATTGGCGCCAGCAGCAGCGGAGATAGGTCTAAGCTGTCCCAAATCTGTCTGGCAGGTAGTAGAGCCGGCATGACAGAGCTAGCGTGCCGGTCATTAGCGCCTGCTACCCGCAGATCTTATGGAAAGGCATGGGAGGATTGGTGTAAATATCAGCAGCAACCGGAATCCAGGGGTAAGTCAGTGGATGACTGCCTCCTAGCCTTTGTATGGGAACACTTTAATAACGGACGGTCCAAGTCGGCTATGGCGGCGACTCTGGCCGGGATAGCATTTCACAGCAAATTGCGCAGGGTGCCAGACCCTACTAAATCATTTATCATCAGTAAAGCAATGAGGGGTTGGTCGCGCGTGCAGCCGGTCCAACCGGATAATAGGCGGCCCTTGGATGAAACCAAGTTAGAAGAACTATTGGCTGTGTTAGCTAATGTGGCAGATAATGGAGCGGAGGTAGCGCTGTTTAGGGTGGCTTTCGCTTGGGCTTTTCACGGGGCCTTCAGAGTCAGCGAGTTAACAGCGCGTAATAAAAGGGTTAGCTCGGGGATTCTTAAGGATGATGTGGTGGTAAGCAAGGAGCAGGTGCTGTGCAGGCTAAGGAGGTCAAAAACTGACCAGCAAGGCAGGGGCACCTGGATTACGCTAAAGCCACACGTTAACAAAATCATTTGCCCGGTTGCGCTAACCCTAGAATATGCCTCTGTAAGGCCTAGCGAGGCTGTCCAATTTTTGGCGCACGCTAACGGGTCACCGCTCACAAAATTTCAATTTGCTGCAGTTATGAAGAAGGGCTTAGCGGCAATAGGGCTACGTCCAGACGATTTTGGAACCCATTCATTCCGAATCGGCGCAGCCACTTCAGCAGCGGTGGCAGGTTTGCCGCCTGAGGCTGTCAAAGCAGTTGGCAGATGGAAGTCAGACAGCTTTAAGAAATATGTGAGAATTAATATGCTTTAATGTAGAGAGTTTAGAACTTTAAGTATTAGTTTAAGTATAGTATGCGCCTGTTGCGCGGGTCCAAAAACGTTAAGTTTACAAACGGTTGGGGAATGATTAGCGTTCCGTAATCGGAGGTGTGGAGTGAATTTTTTGATTTTTCCTCCAGAATGCGCTTAATTCAATCTGGCCCACCCTTACAGGCCTTTCTGGTGGTTTTTTAAGTTTTTCAACTCCACTTGGACCCTAGCCATATGTCATTTCAAAGTTGTGAATTAATAGAGTATAAGTTTGAATACTAACCCCTAGGTTTTTCCTTCCTTTGCAGCCCCATCCCCTCCCTTCGGTCCCATGGGGGTAGTTTGGATAGTAGGGCACTCCTACATATTCTGGGCTGAGAAACATTTGGTAGCTAGAAGTTCGCCCGTGCTGGCCACTGCAAAAGCAGTAAGATGGATTGGAATAAGGGGCCTTCTATGGAAAAACTTGACAGGCCTTTTAGAGAGAGAATCCAGCAAAGGGGACAGGCCCGATGTTTTGATAATACATCTGGGAGGGAATGACTTAGCAAAGACTACCGGCATAGCTTTGAGAATTAGGATGGAGAAGGATTTATCAGCTTTGTTGAAGAGTTGGCAGGGGCTACGGCTGGTATGGTCAGATATCATTCCCCGGTTCTGCTGGAGAGGAGCTCAGAACGTTGAAGCAATAGAAAGGGCAAGGAGAAAGCTAAATCACGCCTTAAGCAGGTTCGTGGTGTGTAAAGGGGGAGTGGCTGTTAGGCACCCCGAGATTACAAGAGAACACCCGGACCTATACAGGCCTGACGGGGTGCACTTATCTGAGGAAGGAATGGCCATCTTTTTGAGGGGAATTCTTAAGAGATTAGGCTAGCAGTTACTTGAGCGAATAGATTTGTTAGGGGATGGCGGGGCAATTGGCACTGAAGGATGAGTGGTTGGGGTGCCACTTGCTGTGGCGGGTCGGCACCCTCGACCAGGATTCTAGAAGGGCGTCAGGTGGTCCCTGCGCGGTATTACCCCTCGCCTTGCCAGGAGGGCGGACGAGCCTCGACTCAACGCGGTGGGCGATGAACATTTAGGCGAAGATGTTCACGTCAGGCCTTAGAGGCGGGGGGATGTCCGCGCAGGGCGGGCTGTGCTTTTGGTAAGGGGTTTTTAAGAGGTTGGGAGCGACCTGGTCGTTGCCCGGAGTAACACCCCTGAACGGTCTTCGGTCTCAGGTGCCTGGTCCTTGCCATCCCCTTTTAAAGGGGTTATACCAGTTTCTCTTGGTCTTAAATAAATAACTATGACCGTTTAAACTGAGCTATTGGTGTTGCGTCTTTATTTTAGATAAGTTGTGTCAGTGTGAAGTTATTTCTAGGCCAAGGTATGATAAGGTTAGATTCACAAGCAACATAATTCGCTAGGCTACTTAGGTGGAACGAGGGCTGTATAAGCCCAAGTGTAGTTAAGAGACTGCGAGTTTGAGCTTGGTTTAAATAAAGTTGTTTAAAAATGACTAGGCATAGAAGGAGGGGTTATTCAGGGCGGGAAGCCCCACCAATGGGAGTCCTGGGGGGTGGCACCCTGGAGCTAGGGTATATAAACAGGGTAGCAAGCTATAACAGCCCTCCTTGATTTTTGATCCCCACCCTCCCTTCCCTTACACATCAAGGCCTTGCCTTCAAAAATTCGATCTAATTGGCAATTTTAGAATTGGCGGGTCGGCACCCTCGACCAGGATTCTAGAAGGGCGTCAGGTGGTCCCTGCGCGGTATTACCCCTCGCCTTGCCAGGAGGGCGGACGAGCCTCGACTCAACGCGGTGGGCGATGAACATTTAGGCGAAGATGTTCACATCAGGCCTTAGAGGCGGGGGGATGTCCGCGCAGGGCGGGCTGTGCCTTTGGTAAGGGGTGTTTAAGAGGTTGGGAGCGACCTGGTCGTTGCCCGGAGTAACACCCCTGAACGGTCTTCGGTCTCAGGTGCCTGGTCCTTGCCATCCCCTTTTAAAGGGGTTATACCAGTTTCTCTTGGTCTTAAATAAATAACTATGACCGTTTAAACTGAGCTATTGGTGTTGCGTCTTTATTTTAGATAAGTTGTGTCAGTGTGAAGTTATTTCTAGGCCAAGGTATGATAAGGTTAGATTCACAAGCAACATAATTCGCTAGGCTACTTAACTCACAAAACACTGACCATAAACAATGGATTCTTATCTTTTGGCCTAATGGCATTTATTTTAGTTTTTCCAGTTAATACTTGTTCTACTATGCAGGTGGGATTTTTATGTGGAGCCCACCATCGGTGCTCCCTGTAAACTGGGCAACCTGGAAAGGAAGAGTTAAAACATTCATTTAATGAGGTCACTTCCCTGAAGGGTTCCATTCACAATTTGTAAGACTTTTCCTAGGAAATTAAATTTTTAGCACAGTCATTTTTAAACCGCATGTTTTTTTTTTTAAATTAATAACAGTTATTTTTACAACATCTACGTATTCAACAGCACTTTACAAAAAATATTTAAATCATTCACATCAGCCCCCGCCCCACTGGAGCTTAAAATGTGTATTAAACACTACTGAAACCCCCACTCATAAGGATTAGTTTCATCAGGTGCAAATTCACATTAGAAAGTTTAGAAACTACATTGTAATTTAGTAAGTATTTAGAATTTGAGGGAAATGTTACAGTTAAACGTACCATAATAAATACAGAAACATAATAGAAAAAGTACTGCACTTTCCGGGTACATATTCTCCTACCTCATGGTAAGGCTCCTGTCTCTTCATCCTCGCAGCTACTCTCTGAGCCAGTGCACTTTCGACTCAGATCCACACCCCGCAAACTTGGTAGAAGCAACTGCTACCACTGGGCATGTGCAGCAATGCCACCATGGGAAATTAAATTTTTAGCACAGTCATTTTTAAACCGCATGTTTTTTTTTAAAATTAATAACAGTTATTTTTACAACATCTACGTATTCAACAGCACTTTACAAAAAATATTTAAATCATTCACATCAGCCCCCGCCCCACTGGAGCTTAAAATGTGTATTAAACACTACTGAAACCCCCACTCATAAGGATTAGTTTCATCAGGTGCAAATTCACATTAGAAAGTTTAGAAACTACATTGTAATTTAGTAAGTATTTAGAATTTGAGGGAAATGTTACAGTTAAACGTACCATAATAAATACAGAAACATAATAGAAAAAGTACTGCACTTTCCGGGTACATATTCTCCTACCTCATGGTAAGGCTCCTGTCTCTTCATCCTCGCAGCTACTCTCTGAGCCAGTGCACTTTCGACTCAGATCCACACCCCGCAAACTTGGTAGAAGCAACTGCTACCACTGGGCATGTGCAGCAATGCCACCATGGGCATAATTGAGACTTGATCACAGGGCAAGTTTGTTCTCAAAATGGGCAAAACCATGCTGCACTGGAGGTGGGGCAGATGTAATATGTGCTAAAAGAGCTAGATTTGGGTGGGGTTTGTTCAAACTGAAATTTATATTGCAGTGAAAAAATAAAGAGGCCAGGATTTACCCTACAGAAACAAAATAACTCACCCAAATGAAACTCTCTCTGCACGTTACATCTGCCCCACCTGCTCTGCATATGCTTTTGCCTATTTTGAGAACAAATTCATCCTGCGATCAGGTCTGAATTAGGGTAACGGTGTAGATGATAGACAATGTCTAGGTTGACAGTCACTAGGTTGAACACTAATGCTCAACAGCGAGAATTGCGGATAGCTCTCCGTCAGTGTATTCAACTCGCTCCCCTTCACTCGCTGTTACCACCTTGCCTGTTCCCCGGGGTGAGGTGGAAATGGCGAGTGTGGCCATTAAAATGGCGGGGCTCACCACAAAATGCAGCGGACTCACTGTATTTGCGGCAAACCCTGCTGTTTAAGGGAATCCTCGCGTCCTCTCACAGTGAGGATTTGGCTCTTAGATTGAATACGGCGAGGGTGGCGACAAGGGGATTTGATGGCGAGGATGACTCGTTTTCGGCGTAGAAAAGGCATCCTTGCTGTACAAACCCCCTCGCCGGCCACTTTAAATACTCCCCCTAGGACGACCCGGAAAAGGGTCAACATTGCGTTAACCCCAATGTCCGGTCCCTACAAACTGTTCTCTACACTTGTTACGAGTTTGTGGCGACTTCCGGAATAGCATCTTGACTCCAGCGTTGACCTTTCCACTATCGCAGCCTGTCATCATTCATTTTCTTTCAACTACAATGATATTATATAAATAAGAACTAAGTGTTATTGTGAATATTGATAACTAGCACTATAGCTCGGTGTGAACAAGGCACAGATAAAAGCCTATTTTCCTTCCAAAGTCTTTTCCGCTGCATGAGCTTCAGCTTGGTCCAGTGAACACATCCGTAAAATATTTTAAATAATTTGTGAGCACTAACAGCATACAGCATCTAATTGCCAAAATATTATAATCCCAACAGCACTCCGGTGCCTACTCTGATGCCACAATGTACAAACTCATTTACTAAATGTTTCATACTGCTATCCGAGAGACACACTTCTGAAGATTCATTCTCTATGTGACTCACATTTTAAATCAAGGACTCCGGCACTATTTGTTGGATTCTATATCAAATTCTGTATAAAGGAAGACAAAATAACAAATTGCACGGCACGGCAGGGAGCTGTCATAAAACAACATTTCCAGTTCAACAAACTAGCTCGCTAGCTGCAAGTGGAACTACAAATCCCAGCCCGTAAACTATTGTTCATTTATTTGTTCATTAGGACCGTTGAGTGAGGTTTTTTAAAAATGTCTATTAATTGAGCATCTTGAGTCCTAAAAGGAAAGCTAAAAATTAATAGGTATGGGGGTGGGGCCAATTATGTGAGTGGGTGGGGCCGGATTCGCACTACAGCTGTGACTGCTGGCAGCTACTGCACCTGGGTGTAAATTAATAAGTTTGGAAATAATATGTGTTGGAGTTGTGATGAAAAGGGGTGTAGTCTGGACAGGGCCGGCGCCACCGGAGGGCAGTTGTGAGCAGCGGCAAAGCTCCGGCTGAGAAGAGCAGCAGGAAAGAGCTGGGAGCAGGTAAGTGAGCCACCCTCTCCCCCCCCCCCTGCAGCATGCCCCCCTGTGCTGGTCATTGTCTGCTCCCGCACAGACCCTCCTGGAGCCCATCCAGTGATGCGGCCTTTGCCCCCCCCTCCCGTGCCGCATCTCCCGCTGCCAACTCGACACCCGCGGCAGCTGCACCCCCCCCCATGGAGCGGGTGAGCGCACCGGAGCCCCCCCCCCGTCTGGGCATTGGCACTGAGTCTGGAGTGTGACCTGTTTTTGAATTATGCACCAAAGCTCGGGTCAGACCCGAGTCTTAGTGGAAAAGGGGCATAAGCAACCTCCCAACTTTTAAAAGCCAGATTTCGGAACCACTGCGAGCTAGTGATGTGGCCTCTGTAAACGGGGGCATGGCTTCACGTTAATGCTGCGGTCGCAATCCATGCCCTTCACTATAGGCGCATGGTCAGCTCTCTGGGCCTTATTCTAGTTCATTCTTTCTGACAAAATCCTTCTTAGATGGACAAAACCATGTGCACTGCAGGGGGGCAGATGTAAAATGTCCAGAGAGAATGAAGGAGCCCACACACGCACCGTTGCCGGCGGTGCGATGCTGTACGATGGGGTGCGCGCTCCCGCGGCACCTCATCGTACAGTACAAAAAGTATGTGCTGCACATACTTTTTGTACTAGCTTTTTCTAGCACAGCATCGCATGCACATCGTATGCACAAGGCATACGATGCTATGTGTGCTAGTTAAGCCCACAACGCACGCCGGGATCGGTGCGTGTGTGGGCTCCATTAGATTTGGGTGAGTTATTTTGTTTCTATGCAGGGTAAATACTGACTGATTTATTTCTACACTACAATATAGATCTCACTTTGAAGTAAGACACCACCCAAATCTAATTCTCTCTGCACAAGTAACATCTGCCCCACCTGCATTGCACATGGTTTTGTCCATCTAAGAAGGATTTTGTCAGAAAGAGTGAACTAGAATAAGGCCCTCTGTGAGCACCTCTGTCTTCATGACAAGATGCTATGCGTGTCTAATCACCACAGATCAGCTAGTGACAAGGGTTCTTCCAACTGCCCCCTCTGGGATTGTCCCATGAAAATCAGTTGGGACACTTGGGATATGGTGTAAACAGGGGTTAAAGTGAGGGGGATCGGGGTGGAACTGAGTTCCACCACCTCTAATGGTGAGGTGGAACATTTTAACCTCCACATTGGCCCCACACAGTAATTCTCACAGAAAAGCATTCTAGTTTGCAGGGGGGTGCCAAAAACCCTACCACTGGCCCTGTCTGTGCCTAATAGGGGGAGGGGGGTAATTAGGTGGCATAGAGAAAAAAAAAGCATCATAACAAAGAAAGACTGTTTACTAAGGTTATCCCAGGGAGAAAAGTAATATAAAAGTCCATCCAAAAACTAAAATAAAACCCACAAACCTTCCATTTACATCGTCTTTCTTTTGGCTGAATAAAGAGCTATTTCTGGCAGAGATTTTCAAAAATCAAACTGTTTTAGGGACATGTAATGTGACAAGGCCGCAGCCTGGGGCGGAACACAGCGATAAATTTGCTGCTGTAACTCCGAAAGTATCTCTTGCAATCAAATCACTCGCAAATGGGAAATCACCAGAATCAGATGGTCGGTTTTTAATGTCAATGGCATAATGCATAGATTTAATCCAGTACTGAAATGATGCAAACAAGAAAAAAATGAAGGAACAATGCAGGAGCGGTATCATTGACATTCAAGTTTAATTTGTTTTTGCTATTCCCTTTTTTTTTGTCCACTTACAATCTTTAACTCACAATTTTTATTTCCCCATAAATAAGAATCAAAACATTAAACGTCGTGCTTTCCCCCCGGACATATTTAAAATGTGCATTATTAAAAACATTTGTCGATGTTTGCTACATAATTATACATTTCATACTATGCTTGCTTACCAGAACCGATGTTTATCTAGATTTGTGCATCTTTAATAGATGGCTCCTTAGATCTGGAGAGGCGAAAAGAGAAAGCTTGATACAGTCATACCCTTTTTATACCAAAATCCCTGGTCAGATGCTGGTCTTTGAACACGGGAGTTTCCAGGGTTGGACCCAGCTTCATACTCATTTACACAGCACTTTGACCTGGGTCTGCACCATTTTCACTGAACCTGGGTCAGCCCTGCTTTTCCCTACGGATGACATTAGAAATGTCCATTTTAGGACTGATAAACTGGCAGCCAACTTTCCCTCAATGATTTGAATACAAATTCAAACACATGACTAGTTAGCATTGAGAAATGTTGGTTGGTTTATTTAGTAAAATAAATTTAGTAAAATATTTTTACAAAAAGTTTTATTCTGTGCTCAAGCACACATGGCGGGATAAAAGTGCAGCATCTCCTATGTGCTCCCCCAGCCTCCTTCCCCTGCAGCATCAGACCGAATCTCCCATGTGCTCCCCCCAGCCTCCTTCCCCTGCAGCAGCAGACCGAATCTCCCATGTGCTCCCCCAGCCTCCTTCCCCTGCAGCAGCAGACCGAATCTCCCATGTGCTCCCCCAGCCTCCTTCCCCTGCAGCAGCAGACCGAATCTCCCATGTGCTCCCCCAGCCTCCTTCCCCTGCAGCATCAGACCGAATCTCCCATGTGCTCCCCCCAGCCTCCTTCCCCTGCAGCAGCAGACCGAATCTCCCATGTGCTCCCCCAGCCTCCTTCCCCTGCAGCAGCAGACCGAATCTCCCATGTGCTCCCCCAGCCTCCTTCCCCTGCAGCAGCAGACCGAATCTCCCATGTGCTCCCCCAGCCTCCTTCCCCTGCAGCAGCAGACCGAATCTCCCATGTGCTCCCCCCAGCCTCCTTCCCCTGCAGCAGCAGACCAAATCTCCCATGTGCCCCCCCAGCCTCCTTCCCCTGCAGCAGCAGACCGAATCTCCCATGTGCTCCCCCAGCCTCCTTCCCCTGCAGCAGCAGACCGAATCTCCCATGTGCTCCCCAGCCTCCTTCCCCTGCAGCAGCAGACCGAATCTCCCATGTGCTCCCCCAGCCTCCTTCCCCTGCAGCAGCAGACCGAATCTCCCATGTGCTCCCCCAGCCTCCTTCCCCTGCAGCAGCAGACCGAATCTCCCATGTGCTCCCCAGCCTCCTTCCCCTGCAGCAGCAGACCGAATCTCCCATGTGCTCCCCCAGCCTCCTTCCCCTGCAGCAGCAGACCGAATCTCCCATGTGCCCCCCCAGCCTCCTTCCCCTGCAGCAGCAGACCGAATCTCCCATGTGCTCCCCCAGCCTCCTTCCCCTGCAGCAGCAGACCGAATCTCCCATGTGCTCCCCCAGCCTCCTTCCCCTGCAGCAGCAGACCGAATCTCCCATGTGCTCCCCCCAACCTCCTTCCCCTGCAGCAGCAGACCGAATCTCCCATGTGCTCCCCCAGCCTCCTTCCCCTGCAGCAGCAGACCGAATCTCCCATGTGCTCCCCCAGCCTCCTTCCCCTGCAGCAGCAGACCGAATCTCCCATGTGCTCCCCCAGCCTCCTTCCCCTGCAGCAGCAGACCGAATCTCCCATGTGCTCCCCCCAGCCTCCTTCCCCTGCAGCAGCAGACCGAATCTCCCATGTGCTCCCCCAGCCTCCTTCCCCTGCAGCAGCAGACCGAATCTCCCATGTGCTCCCCCAGCCTCCTTCCCCTGCAGCAGCAGACCGAATCTCCCATGTGCTCCCCCAGCCTCCTTCCCCTGCAGCAGCAGACCGAATCTCCCATGTGCTCCTCCAGCCTCCTTCCCCTGCAGCAGCAGACCGAATCTCCCATGTGCTCCCCCAGCCTCCTTCCCCTGCAGCAGCAGACCGAATCTCCCATGTGCTCCCCCCAGCCTCCTTCCCCTGCAGCAGCAGACCGAATCTCCCATGTGCTCCCCCAGCCTCCTTCCCCTGCAGCAGCAGACCGAATCTCCCATGTGCTCCCCCAGCCTCCTTCCCCTGCAGCAGCAGACCGAATCTCCCATGTGCTCCCCCAGCCTCCTTCCCCTGCAGCAGCAGACCGAATCTCCCATGTGCTCCCCCAGCCTCCTTCCCCTGCAGCAGCAGACCGAATCTCCCATGTGCTCCCCCCAGCCTCCTTCCCCTGCAGCAGCAGACCGAATCTCCCATGTGCTCCCCCAGCCTCCTTCCCCTGCAGCAGCAGACCGAATCTCCCATGTGCTCCCCCAGCCTCCTTCCCCTGCAGCAGCAGACCGAATCTCCCATGTGCTCCCCCAGCCTCCTTCCCCTGCAGCAGCAGACCGAATCTCCCATGTGCTCCCCCAGCCTCCTTCCCCTGCAGCAGCAGACCGAATCTCCCATGTGCTCCCCCCAGCCTCCTTCCCCTGCAGCAGCAGACCGAATCTCCCATGTGCTCCCCCAGCCTCCTTCCCCTGCAGCAGCAGACCGAATCTCCCATGTGCTCCCCCAGCCTCCTTCCCCTGCAGCAGCAGACCGAATCTCCCATGTGCTCCCCCCAGCCTCCTTCCCCTGCAGCAGCAGACCGAATCTCCCATGTGCTCCCCCAGCCTCCTTCCCCTGCAGCAGCAGACCGAATCTCCCATGTGCTCCCCCAGCCTCCTTCCCCTGCAGCAGCAGACCGAATCTCCCATGTGCTCCCCCAGCCTCCTTCCCCTGCAGCAGCAGACCGAATCTCCCATGTGCTCCCCCAGCCTCCTTCCCCTGCAGCAGCAGACCGAATCTCCCATGTGCTCCCCCAGCCTCCTTCCCCTGCAGCAGCAGACCGAATCTCCCATGTGCTCCCCCCAGCCTCCTTCCCCTGCAGCAGCAGACCGAATCTCCCATGTGCTCCCCCAGCCTCCTTCCCCTGCAGCAGCAGACCGAATCTCCCATGTGCTCCCCCAGCCTCCTTCCCCTGCAGCAGCAGACCGAATCTCCCATGTGCTCCCCCAGCCTCCTTCCCCTGCAGCAGCAGTCCGAATCTCCCATGTGCTCCCCCAGCCTCCTTCCCCTGCAGCAGCAGACCGAATCTCCCATGTGCTCCCCCCAGCCTCCTTCCCCTGCAGCAGCAGACCGAATCTCCCATGTGCTCCCCCAGCCTCCTTCCCCTGCAGCAGCAGACCGAATCTCCCATGTGCTCCCCCAGCCTCCTTCCCCTGCAGCAGCAGACCGAATCTCCCATGTGCTCCCCTGAGATACGGTCAGTTTGTCCACCTAAAGATGGTCGACAGTCATCAAGTCGACATACTGCAAGGTCCACAGGGGTCTAGGTCGACATGGGACAAGATGGTGCATTATGACCTTCATTTTTATCTCTACTCCAGGCTTAGTGCCTGATTCATGTCGGCTAATTAGGCAGCGTATTTTCTCTGCCTAGCGACCCTGTAAATGCCGCCTGCCATCTGAACGCTCCCCCCCCTCAGCCATGTAAAACCATGTATTTGCATGAGAGTTGGATGTGTACGCTTACACATACCCTAGCCTGCGGCCGCACATGTGAAAAATCACTTGATGGTTGCCAAACACTAATGATTTTCTGCCCACTCGCAGATAAAAGTAATTTAAAAAAAAAAAATTTGGCCCGACATGTGCCAACAGGCAGTGTTTCATGCCCTACCATCCACTAGGGCATGGTGGGAGAATAAAATAGTGTGCCAAGCGCAGCGAGGGGCTGCGGTTGACTTCCAACTGTGTCCATGTCGACTGTGTCGACATTCGGGTTAAAGAGCAGTGAAAAAACCCATGTTGACCTCGCGACCTGTCGACCTAACCCATGTCGAACCATGTCGTCCTTGTCCCATGTCGACCTAGACACCTATCGACCTTAATCCATGTCGACCTAGATCCCTGTTAACCTAGTTGCCTGTCGACCCAGTGGTGTCGACCTAATGACTGTCGACTAAAGTGGGGTCGACAATATGATCCACACCCCTTAAAATATGATCTGCTTCTAAGTGAGGCTACTGGTGCCCCCACAACTTCCACATGTGTCCCCTTCCAGTGCTCCGGGAATGTAAAAGAACATGTATACATCATCAGCAGCTCGCACAATGCAGGTGTGGTAAACAACAGAAATACATTTGGGAAAAGATGCAGAAAAGGATGGGGAGAATCATTGTGATGCCATTGCATCAAATTATTTCACAAGGCAAAATGTAAGCGTTTTCCCAGATCCATTTTCATGTCGGTAATTCCGTCAATGATTGAACTCCATGCTCCTCACGTCTCCGTGCCGTTGTTTGTAAATGACTGTATACTGCAGCTCGCCTCCCCTGAGTAAAACACAATAAATATATAATTATTATTACTTTGCGATGTTACTGCAAATCTTCCCAGAAACGTCTTGGTTACGCGGGTATAAAGTATTTAGCTGTTCATGCACGGGGTTCTCTCTGGAGCCCAGAAGCTGCTTTCAGATTGATGGGGTTAGTAATTGGAAAATCAATATTCTGTAACCTTGAATTTATTTTAGTAAAGCTGGAGAAATGGGAGCAGAGACGACTGGTTAGTAAACATGCAGATATACTGGGCTATTTCACGGTGACACTGCAGTAGGAATGCATTATGCATACAGTACCTTCCACCTGTCCGATTTTTGCAGGAACGTCCCATTTTTTGGGGACGGTCCTGGGTCCCGCCTTGGGCATGTAGTATTCCGTGTGGGGGGTGTAGTTTGGAATCCCCCCTTCCCAGCACTGCTCTGCGGTGAATAGACTCTATGCTTATACACAGTCTATTCTTGGAGACAGGGAGGCTGGGGGCAGGGCCAGCGGCTCACAGAGCCGCTGGCCCTGCCCCCACAGTGGCAAAAATAGTGGTGTGGCCTCGTGGGAGCCTAAATTGTATATGTCACCTCTAATGGTGAAGGATTTGGATGTTAGTGTCTAGGTCATGGGTTATATTGCTCTGAGAACTGTTAGCCATGCCACCAGTCCTTGTCCCCTGTGAATGGATGCTGTTCCAGTTCTCATCTTACATGTAAGTTGTGGCAAAAAGAAGGGTGGTTTGCCGTAATTAGTGTGCCAGTTTTAATCTTACACAGATGTGCCATAGGCCAGTGGCATAACTATAGTCCCGCAGACCCTGCAGTCGCGGGGACGTGCTGAGTAGGTGTGGGCGCTGGGGGTCTGCGGGGCTATCAATGCACTGCACTGCCTGTTGGTGCTGCTTACCGTTGCTGCCGCCACTGGGTGCATGGCCGGGAGTCAGGACTCGCAGATCTACTAGCCTGCAGTCCTGGCTCTCCTGGCTGGCTCCTGCAGTGCTAATGGAAAAATAGCTCACACAAAATGTCCACCCCCTTAACAGCAGACACTTTTTGAGGATGCTGGGGGCGGACATTTTGTGTGAGCTATTTTCTCATTAGTACTGCAGGATCCAGCCAGGAGGAGAGCCGGGGCCCGGGACTGCAGAGAAGTATATCTGCGGTCCCTGCCACATATTGTTTTTATAGTTACTCTACTGCCATAGGTTGCATACCTCCCAACTGTCACGATTACAGCGTGACAGTCCTGAGTTTCGGGTCCTGTCCCGCTGTCCCACCCGCGGCAGGCATTGTCCCGCTGCGGGGGGTGGCAGTTTGGAGATCCCCCAATCTAATAGATTTCGTATGAAAATGAGGTCGCGGCTAATTAGCATAAGCCGCTCCCTCATTTGCATACGTCCCATCCCCTTTCCGGACGCTCGCACGGCTTCGCCGCACGAGTGTCCCTATTTCGTCAGCACAGAAGTTGGGAGGTATGGGTTCTCAAACTCAGTCCTCCGGATCCCAAACAGTTTACATTTTCCTGGTTACCCAGCAGGTGCACAGGTGATTCCATTACTCACTGACACATTTTAAATGATCAATATGGAAAGTTACTATTTTCATGTGATTCTGTGGATAGACCTGGAACAGCAGCCGGGACCCCGGGCAGCAGCAGCATCCTGCACCTCCGCACTGCACCTTCACTGCAGGCAACCGTGACCGCGAGCGGCAGCACAATCCTGTACCACCGCATCTAGTGCTCGGTACTGCAGTACTAGAAGCTGCATCACGCCACGCAGACCCCTTCAGCTTTGGCGCCCCCAAGCCACCGCAGGGTCTGCAGCACTGTTTAAGAACCTCAGTACTAAGCAGCATGTTTAAGCAAGACATTTAAAATGGCAAAGCAGATCGAAGCGAAACAAGTCAAGTTTCGCCTTGGAAAATATTGCTGCTTTAAATCTCCGGAATCGGTGACACCTGGAAGCCAGAGATTGGTAAATGTGTTTTCATTAAATAAAAGAACGATAAAGCACTCAATACCTACAATTACCTAAACTTGATCTGTATAATTCACTTTCTAATGATAACCCCAAGCACAATCTGTTAGACAGGTCTTAGAATATACAGTATATTATATGTAGAAAGCCCAAACACTAAAGCAGACTTGAAAAGGAGAGCGATCCTGAGTGATTATGCTCAAACATGTAGCAACAAAGACTACTAAATCACTGTAATAGTAATCAGGGTATTTGATCTGTATCAAATCAATTTTTCATTAAAATGTTCTTTGCTGGTGATAATCCATAGGGAATCAGCAGGCACAAAAATTAAATTAAATCACAAAATCACAGCATGTGTTACTGATCTTTAATTAAGCCAAATATTTATGGTTTAATTGATTAGCTGTAATCATTTGTTTTAAGCGAATTCGATAGGGGAATTCTTGAATACATACACCTTAATCCAAAGCACACATTATTCTCCAGCCCGTAGATAGTGAACGGGATGGGACTCCCGGGGGTCCGGTCCTACTTTCATTTGTTCATTAATGTTTTAGTAATGCTATGTTTAATGCAGAATATATTGCTTAACATTTCACTTATCAAATCCATCCTTGTAAGAAATAAAGATGATGTTTATGTACAAAGATAGGCATTGAAAAAAACCCAACATTTTATTGGGGGAATTTACACCAGCGCTGGGCCACAGGCAGCCCCAGGGTGTCTTGTGGCCCCCGCGATTCTTTATCTGTGGATCTCAGCTCCTTAATGTTAAATTTGTTTGATATAGCGTGTAACAAAATTTTATACTTGCCTATGCTCCCGAAATGGCTGGTAGGTTCCGAAAATTGGGTCCACCTCCCAGCCCCAGAAAGGTAGGCAAGTCTCCCGTAATGGCCCGTGGGGACCAAAGGAAGCAAATCACATAATTGTGGCCCCGCCCTGTATTACCAGAGTCACAATGATGTAGTAGAACTTGCCACACCCCCTCACTGCTACTTTGGTAAGCCCCATCTCCAGACCCGTCCCTTTCTCATCAGGCCCACCAGTCCTACTTCCTCCAGCTGGCTGCCCTCTCCTAAAAGTCAGCAAGCCTGAACTATCTGAATGAGTACTGATGTTATTACATGTAAAGGAGGTGTAATTTCCTATTTTCATAAATACGGTGATAAGAACATATGTTCTTGGCTAGATTCATGGTATATGTGTTAGGGAATATAATATATATATATATATATATATATATATATGCCTGTACGTTCTCGCGGAAATGGGCAGGCAGCTGACATCCGGTGATGTCAGCTGGCTGACCCCGGTGCCCATGTCACCGGACAATTACCATGGGAATACCCAGCTTGTCGCCCCAATCACCCACCCTGCACACCGGCCGAAAGGTTGGGTCCGTCGTGGTCGCATGCACCCAGCGCGTGTGCAGAAATGCACAAGCGCACTGAGAAAAAACATCGGCTCCGTGCGAGTGATCACCCACTACCAAATGGACCAGAATAATAATGCCCACAGTAGTAGCGTAAGGACTAATACAGACAGTATATTAATTCATACATAAATTCATACATAATAAATACTGTGACCAGTTGGCTTAATTAAGCAGGAAATCCAAGAGAGAAGTTCTGTTACCCAAAGGCCAACAGCACTAATCCCCCACCTGCTGGCTGCAAGAACCCACTGAGTCATATTATCCAATACTAACCTTGTTGCACTATAAAACCAATAGGCCGCCCACATTCATGAGCTGAAATATTCGCCTTAAATACAAATAACCAGCCCTGCTGTCCAGCTGCTGGGTTTACTCACAGATGTACAAATACTGCTCATACATAAGGCTACCTTCTGTTCTATGTGTATACCATGTGCAGGGTTCCATCTCTGGCATTATTTGGCTGCATGTACCTATTACATGGTCAATGACCCCTGTTTGTCCTCTAGTGAAAATGAGAAGATGACAGATCAGCAGAGAGATGAGAACTGTAGTTATTCCAGTGATGGTCTGTTGGGGGTTATACTCAGTAGCACTATCAGTGCACTTATGTCACCTAGTAATGTTATACAGCCCAGAGTCACAATGGAATACTATGATTATGACAGTAGCATCTTGCCACAAATTACAAAATCACAATCAATGCAATCAATGAATCGGCTATTAGCCAGATGCTAATGAGGATGAGGTAGATTACTGCTCAGTAAACAAAGACAACACTGTCAGGCAGTGGCGTAACTGTTAATTTTGCTCCCCCCAGCCACAATATTTTCTGCCCTCCCCCAGCGTTGGTCATGTTAAAATACGGCCAACTCATGTGTGGTGAGCAGAGGGTGCTAAATAGGAATGGCCATCGTTGCCATTGCCATCGATGGTTGCCATCGATGGCAATTTTGCAACTGGCCATCGATGTTGCTAAACTATGCAATGGATGGCCAATCGATATTTTTACCTGTCAATGGCCATCTATTTTGTTTGACTGATTGGCCTGTAGGCCAATCAAAACACGGGGCGGGGCTTCACGGGTGTCTGGGGGCGGAGCTATGTTCTGTGTCCCGGCACTTTGAAAACAAAAAAACAGCCAAACATTGGTTTTGCTGTGCCATCGATGGAGGGAAACCATCTCGTTCTCCCCATCGATGGCAAAAGTATTCGACATCGGCCATAAACCATCAAAGGTTTTGAATCATCGATGGTCGATGGCCATCCCTAGTGCTAAATACCTGTACAGTATGTCCCATCCATTGCCGGCTCCTGCTGGCCACTGCTCTCTGCTGTCTGTCTCCCTGCGCGGCTTGAGGATGCTGCTGCGCAGTGGGTCTCCCTGTGGCTCCTCAGAGGCCTCTCTCTGTGCACCGCCTGGGCGATCTTCTCCAAGGCCATGGTCAGCTGTCACCCGGCGGCTGCCGCTCCCTTCTATCCGCAGCAGCTGGGCTCTTTTTTATTGACAGCGGCTTCTAATCCTAGTAATGGGCCCCCGTGTGCGCCGTGCACCACTGCTCTTCTTGTGGCTGCTACCGCTGCAGTCAGTCGCCGTCATCTGTGTTGTATGCCATCTGCTGTCACTCAGCAGCCACTTCTGCCCCCGGCTGTCTCCTGTCCTGTCAGTTGCTACTCTTCCTCGCTGGCAGGTGCCTCTTCGTTGGCCTTTTAGGGGACCTACAATGCCACTCAGCACGCTCCCTCCTCGACATTCTACAACGCCAGACCCGACACTTCTCTACTCAGCGCGCCGAGGACCAGCTCCTCCTGGCCGCCATTCTCACTAATAAAACCTCTTTCACCATGCTGCTGTGCCGCCGGCTCCCCACCACCACCGATAGGGCTGCGGAGCCCTATTTACACCAATGCTATCAGGTGCTGGATCCTTCATCCAGAGAATGCCTGTCCATCTCTTCTCAGCTGCCCGCTATATTAATCTGTCTGCTATGTACAGTTTGCTTCTAACAGACTTGTATTACCTGTAAGCATTGTTTAATTGGTACTTGTTTCCTAGCACGGCCACAACGATCATAATCGCGGTCATCGGGGGTAAAATCGGGGCCATCGCGGGCATCGCATGCGCAAAAAAATCGGGTGCGATGGGCCAGACGCGATGCCCGCGATTTCCCCATAGAGAACAATGTTAAATGCCTCAATTTACCCGCGATGACCCCGATTTCCCATAGGAAACAATGTGAAATGGATCAATTTACCCAAATTATCATAGGAACAATGGTAAATGGGCCAAAAAGCACCCCTGAACATTGAAATGTCCCCCCAAAAGTAGTTTACGCCACCACGTGATCAACGCGAACCCGAAGCGTGGCGAGCGCAGCGAGCCCGCGAGGGGTGGCGGTACGCGTCCTCCGACCTTTTCATACCCCTACTATCCACTAGGGCGTGGAGTTCAGAATAGAATAGTGTGGCGAGCGCAGCGAGCCACCGAGCCCAAAGCGTGGCGAGCGGACGCGGATACCTGTGAAGCCCGCGAAGGGACGCCTTTACCTGTGAAGGTATCCGCGTCCCCTCGCGGGGCTCGCTGCGCTCGCCATGCTTCGGGCTCGGTGGCTCGCTGCGCTCGCCACACTATTCTATTCTCACTATTCGCCACACTATTCTATTCAACCATCTGTGGCTGATTCTGTGGGTTTTCAATTAGACTAGGGTAAGAAAGGACCTCAGTAAGTTATGAAGACCAATTAAGCCATTGAAATGTCCCCCCAAAAGTAGTTTACGCCACCACGTGATCAACGCGAACCCGAAGCGTGGCGAGCGCAGCGAGCCCGCGAGGGGCGGCGGTACGCGTCCTCCGACCTTTTCATACCCCTACTATCCACTAGGGCGTGGAGTTCAGAATAGAATAGTGTGGCGAGCGCAGCGAGCCACCGAGCCCAAAGCGTGGCGAGCGGACGCGGATACCTGTGAAGCCCGCGAAGGGACGCCTTTACCTGTGAAGGTATCCGCGTCCCCTCGCGGGGCTCGCTGCGCTCGCCATGCTTCGGGCTCGGTGGCTCGCTGCGCTCGCCACACTATTCTATTCTCAACTCCACGCCCTAGTGGATAGTGGGGGTATGAAAAGGTCGGAGGACGCGTACCGCCGCCCCTCGCGGACTCGCTGCGCTCGCCACGCTTCGGGTTCACGTTCATCGCGGGGTGGCGTGAACTACTTTTGGGGGGGACATGTCAATGTTCAGGGGGGTTTTTTGGGCTTTCTGGCCCATTTACCATTGTTCCCTATGATGATTTGGGTAAATTGACCCATTTAACATTGTTTCCTATGGGAAATCGCGGTCATCGGGGGTAAAGTTACCCATTTAACATTGTTCCCTATGGGGAAATCGCGGCCATCGCGTGTGGACCATTTAAGCATTTTTAGCCGCACACGACGCGACCGACCCAATTTTTCACTGTTTTCAATGCATTTCAATGGAAAAATCGGAGGCATCGCGTCGGTCGCGTCGCAGGCCACTAAAATTACCCCCGATGGCCAAGATTTGTGGCCGTGCTAGGTAACAAGTACCGTTTAATTCCTCACATCAAAGCCCATCTCTCCCATTGGTGGGGTCCCAGGTGAAAATGTGGGTTCTCATAAAAATGTACACTTCAGATATAGGAGGAATCAATCGTTAACACACAAATGTAGTGGCATGCAACTTGCAGGCATCAACGATGCGCAAGGCCACAACCCCTGTCTCAGGGGATATTTCAATACTAGGATGTACATTATGCATCTTCCACCAAAATTTCCATACTAAGGGCCTTATTCAGAGTAAAGCTGGGTACACATGGCGACATCTCAAACTATTCTTAGAATTCTGATGGATCGGAATGACAAATCATCCAGTGTGTGCTCTCTATTGTGATGACGATGCGCGCTCCTGCTGGTCGTTGGTCGTTCCTTTTGATCATTTGAGAAAAGATAAGATTGTAAGCTCCACTGGGGCAGGGACTGATGTTAATGTTCAAATATTCTCTGTAAAGCGCTGCGGAATATGTGTGCGCTATATAAATAACTGTTAATAATAACAATAACATCCAATCATCTAGATACAGGAACACAGGTACAGTACTACTCCAAACTGTAGGACCCGCAATATTAACAGACAGATAAACAGTTTGAAATATCGTCTATTTAAAAGCTCATTGCAGCTGGCTTAGTAGAAGCATTAGTCTGAACGCGACAGGCAAATACATTTAATGTGTGACTTATGTGACAAGCATTCAATTGGCAGTAAATAGTCTGATTAATTTTTCATTTACGACACGTGACTTTGTGTGCAATCAATATAAACCAAATGTAGAGTGAGATTGCAGATGCTTAAATGCTATGAATAATGACAGCATCTGCTACAGGTTGTTCCAATGTTCGATTTGGTATTTCCAGGGAAAATAAAGCTGTAGATCTTATTTACAGCTGGGATTTTATTAAAATGTGTTTCTATAAAATGGTCAATGCAACATGCTATTATGCACAGAGGATGCTGGTCACAAAGGGTGTAATATAACATCCAGAATTAAGCAACTGGTCCGATATCACAGCAGGTGTGAGTGGAAAACCGCCGCAATGGTGGATAATGGTCTAATCATAATCAGTCAGATCATTCATGGGTATTTTAGCAAACGAGGTCAGAGGACGGACCGCTATTGGCCCAGCGGCTTAATAAGTGGATTTAATCCAATTTGGTTGCCAATCTGCACACTGAAATTGGACACTGATCCTGTTGTTCAGAGCTTGGTCATGATTGGCTAATGTATATAGCTAATTTAACCCTGTCAACTGAAATATTCGTTCATCAGATGTGCGTAAAATAGATCGGTGTGCCTACACATGAAGCGTGTGCCTACACATATCCCCATTTTAGTATTACCATCTGTTCCAAGTAGATATTTGTCCAACCTTAGTTTAAACGTGTTCAATGTGTCTGCCATCCAGGGCCGGCGCCACCACTAGGCAGCTTTAGGCATTTGCCTAGGGTGCCGGCCACTGGAGGGGCTTCTGCTGCCACTGAGGGGAGAAAGCGGCTGGGAGCCTGGGACTGGAGCAGGTGAGTCAGCCATACCCCCGCCCGCACACCACTGACCCCCCTGCCCACCCAAGCTGTGGCATCTCATCCCCCCCCTGCCCAGCTGCCCGCCTGGAGTTGCAGCATCTCATTCCACCACCACCCCCCCCCTGCCCGCCCGGAGCTGCGGCATCTCCCCCCCCCTGGAGCAAAGTGGTGGCGGCGCCCGCATGGTGGAGAGGGTGAGCACCGGGGTGCCCCCCCCCCCCCCGCCTGGGGTGTCCCGGCGTGTCGCACCGGCCCTGCTGCCATCACCACTTTTTCTGTTCCATACCTTTATCGCCTTGACCGTAAAATAAACTGTCCTTCTAAGGGTACGGAATCTTGACTCGTCTAGTCTGAACGCATGGCCCCTTGTCCTAGATTCCGACCTCAGAGTAAAGAGGTTGCCTGATAGTTTAATATTGCCCCTGATAGTTTTGTACATGTTAAGCATGTCTCCCCTCTCGCCGGCTGATGTGGCGCAGGCCGTGCTGCTGCCGGTGCAGGACGCGGGTGTGTGCGTGCACTGAAGGAGATTGGGCATGCAGTGTGTGGTGTGCGGGTGTCACCCCAGCCAGGCGAATGATGCGGCAAGGGCCGCCAAGTCACTCCACGAGGGGCAGGGGGGGGGGGGGGCGATGCGGCTCACCTCCATCCCATCCAGTGGCCAGCGCCCTAGGTAAATGCCTAAAGCTGCCCAGTGGTGGCGCCGGCCCTGCTTACTGCTCTCCCACTGCACAATATCCCAGGTTGCTGCGCGTTCACGGGCAATAACGCAGGATATTGCTGGCAGTGTAAAAGTGTATTAATATCTATTTCTAGCAGAGAGAGAGAGAGATTGTATTTCAGGTTTAATGGTCCTTTAATCAGAAATGATCACTGGTGAGAGAATTAGCATCTACACTATTTGTATCACATCACTCTTCCACTTTGGCACTTCATGCTGGTCTATAAATTAATCTAGGCCACCGGCACAGGCACGTCGCATGACACACATCTGCTAATGTAGTTGGGAAACAATGAAACCCTCCATCCTCCCCCTGGCCCAGAAACGCAGCAAGTCGCTCTCTTAGTACCACAATCTGCAAAATGTAAATTGACTTGTGACATGGAGTTGGCATCAGAGCTCAGACTGTGGTTCTCCATTTCAGAGAGCGGTTCCTTTACCACACGGCCTCGCTCTCCTCTCTTACCGCATCTCATTTCCTTCCTGAGGCTTTTGGTTTCTATTCTGTGCAACTGCTGAGACAACATATGGCAAGGCCACAGTGATTGTTACACCCCGGAGAGGGAACACTCCCACTATTGTGAATGAAAACAAATTGGAAACAGCTTGCAGGCTTGTACAGTGATGCAATGGTCCTGACTGTGTGATTATCCGACCAGCGGCCAGTACGACTGTCACAGAGTATAACATCACCCACTGTTGTACGGACGTTAATGGACCTGGTCAGGTTTTACTATTTAATTGTTCGTCGTGGAAAAAAAAAAAAATCACTGAAAATAAATTGACTTTTAGGGGTAAATTTAATAAAGCTTCTAAAAATGAAAAGAGGTGATGTTGCCAATAGCATTTTTAGAAGCTTTAGCAAATGTAACCTTCAGGGTCAGATGTATCAAGTTTCAAAAAGTGAGAAAGTAGAGAGTGATAAACAACCGGTCAATCAGCTCCTAACTGTCATTTTTTCCATGTAATCATGACAGGTAGGAGCTGATTGACTGGTTGTTTATCACTCTCCACTTTAGCACTTTTGAAGCTTGATACATCTGGCCCATAGTAATTATTTAATCGCTGCTTCCTTTTTGTGTTCAGAACTTTTAGCAACCTAAAGCCCTAAACGCCCAGAGGAATGGTTACATCACGTCAACATTTAGAACATCGACACCAGACATGGTCATAATTTGAACATGGTCATCATGTTGACATAGCACTTTTAAGCCCTATACACACTAGAGGATATTGTAAAAGATATCCCTCAGAAAGGGCTTTCTGCACAATATCTTTTGCTATATCTTCTAGTGTGTACTGTACACTGAATATCGTTAATGATGCACGGCCCTGTGCATTGTTATTGATTTCTTCCTCATCCTTCAAGCATTGATAAGGGAGGTCCTCGTTAATGATGGCCCCCGCTCCACCAATCGCTCTCCGACATCGCTCCCTTCCCTGCATGGCATGCCCTGGCCAATTTAATGGCCTAGACAAGATTTTGGCTTGTGCCTCCTAGCACCATCGACAGTTCCGATCATGACCCAGCACCCCTCTCCCAGCAGCACAGATCCCAGCAGCAGCATCCATCACTCCTCACCCATAGCAATCCTCATTAACAGAGCTGTAACTAGACATTTTTGGGCTCTGTCCCAGACCCCAATATTTTAAATAGGGACAGAAAGGGATGTAGCCTTGCTGGGAAATGGTGACCACACAATAGTACCAAATCAAATTCTGTCACACAGTAGTGCAAGCTTATTCACATTACATCACATGATAGTGTCCCTTATTCATGTTACACAACATAGTAGTGTCCCTTATTCACATTACATCACATGATAGTGTCCCTTATTCATGTTACACAACATAGTAGTGTCCCTTATTCACATTACATCACATGATAGTGTCCCTTATTCATGTTACACAACATAGTAGTGTCCCTTATTCACATTACATAACATGATACTTTTCCTTATTCATGCTATGCCACACTGCCCCTCTTTATCTTACAGACATTAGGCCTGTCTCAGTCCGTTGCTGCCCACTGTCAATGTTAGCTGGCCCTATACTTGGAATGCACGCACATAGGCATTCCAAATGCCGTTGGCATTTGTTTAATTTGCCTATGCCTAGGGCCGGCTCTGCTCCCCTGCCAGCATCGACAAATCTGCCTGCACACAATATCGATGTTGGCATGGATCATATAGTATGTATGGGGCTTTACAGTATTCAAGCCCTAACCATAGCCTATCCTAGATTTAAAATACTGTCAACATTCAGAATGTTGACACAATAGGCCTAAGTCAGAGTGGATTGCAAATCTAACTTTCTCTGCACATGTAACATCTGCCCCACCTGCAGTGCAGCATGGTTTTGAACATTTGAGAAAGACTTGGATTTTGCGATCAACTCTGAATCAGGCCGAATAACGTAATGTACATGGTAACGGTGATTGTCGACATTTTCACTGATGACATCCCGTCCTTATCTTCGATCTGAATGTCTGCATTCAGGCCATGTCAACACTCGGGCTTTGACATTTTCAATGTCGACTTAAAGACAACACAGCGAACATGCTGTACCCTGCCTGTGCATGAAATCTATAGCTTCGACGAAGGCAAAGCAGTAACGATGTTGTCTTGTTTGTTCCACAACCTGAGCTGCTGCGCTGTGAGTTTGAGAAGTCTAATTACGCTCTGTCTGGAGAAACATATGTACAAAAGAAGAAAACAAAGCAAAATACAGTACACATTGTTATCTCTGAATCATCTCCATTTGCTGACATGCTGATGGGGAGTATTGTAAAGTCAGTTAATTAATTGGATTGTGATGTCACCTAATCCGCAGCAGTAGGACATAGACGTCTGATCTGTGACCTCTGTCTGTGTCTTTACACTGAGCATATAATATGATACTTCCCTTTGTGACCCGCACTTTGCACCTGTCAGTTAACTACGACTGGTAATGCGTTATTTATACAGGAAAGGGCTTATTGATTAAATGATGGCATTTCCCCTCAGCCATTGAAATTATGTTAATATTCACTGATATTTATAGATAGAGTTGGATAATGCCAGACATACTGTAAGCCCATTTTACTGTAGACAAGTCAGCTGTCATTGATCCATTTTCTACTTTGACTAGTCTGGTCGGTGATGTTATATTTGGAGTAATCCACATCCGAGTGATAGAAGTCACAGAGGAATACCATGGCCAGACAAAGGCCAATTGCTTTTATACAGGAACTGGAATTCTTCTTCTAGCTGTGGGAATTTACACTAGGAGAACCGATGCTTTATCCTTAATGATGCCCAGGTTTAAACAGTTTGGAATTTGTCATGCCTGAGGGATGACTCTGGTCTGGGGCTGGAATGAGGTATCAGGAAAGTAGAGAAGTGGACACATCGCTGGAGTCTCTGGATGCAGTCGTCAGTTCTGACCGATGATGACATTGATGGTGAACGGGATAATCGAGGAGCACTGCAGGTAAGTATGGAGCTCAGGCAGAAACCATCGGTGGAGGTCCCCCGAATCCCCCCCCCCCCCCCCCCCCCGATGATACACTGATGGAGGAGAATTGGTCAAGAGAATGGCAACTACAGTTTAATGCTAAAAAATGCAAAATTATGCACTTGGGACTCAAAAACCCAAAGGCTCAATATAGTATCAAGGGTACTATAATGGAAACTACTGAGGAGGAAAGAGATCTAGGAGTCACTATTTCAAGTGACTTAAAGGCAGGGAGGCAATGTAACAAAGCAATGAGGAAGGCTAGTCAGATGCTAAGTTGCATAGGGAGAGGAATCAGTAGCAGAAAAAAAGACGTAATAATGCCACTTTATAGGTCATTGGTACGACCTCATCTGGAATACTGTGTCCAGTTCTGGAGACCATATCTTCAGAAGGATATAAATACATTGGAGAGTGTACAAAGAAGGGCAACTAAAATGGTGCATGGCCTACATCACAAAACTTACCTGGATAGACTAAAAGATCTTAACATGTATAGTTTGGAGCAGAGAAGGGAAAGGGGGGACATGATAGAAATCTTCAAATATATCAAGGGTTTTAACATAGTACAGGTGGGAAATTTTCTTCAAAGGAAAACAAGTAATAAAACACGAGGACATGCACTGAAACTGGAGGGAGGTAGGTTCAGGGGAAATGTTAGAAAGAATTACTTCACAGAAAGGGTAGTGGATAAGTGGAATAGCCTACCATCAGAGGTGGTAGAGGCTAAGACAGTAGAACAATTTAAACATGCTTGGGATAGGCATATGAATATCCTTACAAAGAAATAAGGATTAAAAAGGGTTGAGTTTACCTGAAGGGTAAAAAAGGGGCAGACTAGATGGGCCAAATGGTTCTTATCTGCCGTCAAATTCTATGTTTCTATGTTTCTATGTAATATCAATGTTGACACTCTGAGAGGGTGGCTGGTAAACTTGGGTGGTACTGGGCAGACGACCGGTTAGCAGAGGAAGTAAGCAGTGAGTGGTGATGAATGATTGTATCGCGATGGTAAGGCGATGGTAATCAGATAAATAATGCAAAGGATGATTAGGCTTGGCTGGAACCAAGGGAGATTCCCAGTCAGGACACTGGAGGGAGTCAGGCTGTGCAGCAGGATGGAGATTCTACAGTATAGCAGAGTACATTTAGGACTATAAGGTGCAGTATAAATACATAAGGGAACATGCAATAGCCAGGTGGGTCTGATTTAAAACATTGGGTAGACTGCCTGGAAAGCCACTGCTTGCAGTATATTACATTGATTTACCCCATATCTGTGTTGGCATGGATTACACATACAGTAATACTAGGCCCATCATGAAGACAGACGGTTTTCCAACTACTAACATGGTTATTTCTATTTTCCTTATAAAATCATGGAATATTGCTACTTTTACATATTTAGGTTGACTTTGGGGCTGATACTGTTGGGGGTGTAAACACCCACATACCAGATGTAGCCACTGTCATCTATCCCTATAATAGGATTAAGTGAGTAATTGGATTACTCTGCTAATCCCCTACTGTATTGTTCTATGTATTGTACTGCAGCTGAGAAGAATAGGATAGCCATGGCTAGCCATTGTGAGCCATGGCCTAAGGAAGATAGATGATATGGGCTCCTACTGTAGCACTGGTCACACCTGCTCTCTTCTATAACAAGCCCTTGACATACTTGTAAGAATGTGCCCCAGTACTGGGACAGCTCTGCTCCCAGCACCGGAGTACCAGCAACAGTGCCAGGGGGAGACGGAGCTGTGCCTCCAATGGGACCCAGCTACATGCAGCACTGGGATCAAAGTGTGGCGTTACAATCAGGCTCTCCTGGCAGGGGGCATTATAGTCAGGCCCTCCAGACTAGTGGGGACATCTTAGTCGGCTCTCCAGGCCTGTGGGGGCATTATAGCTGGGCTCTAGGCCCATGGCCCTCTTGAACCAGCATTAGGCCCAAGGCCCCTGTATCTGGACTTCAGGTCCATGGCCCAGATATGATTGCCATTTAGGCCCGAAGCCCCATTAGCCGGGCTCTAGGCCTGTGGGTATAGTAGTCAGGCACTAGGCTCCTGGTCATTGATCAGGCCTTAGGCCTGCAGGTGATCAGGGGGCAATAGGCCCAGAAGTGTAAACCCCATAGCGTGTAGTTTCCCGTGGGTAAATTTGGGTAAGAGGTAGACAGGCTGTGCGGCTGTCACTTCTCCGGTAATCAAGTAGGAGCAGCGGGAACATCTAGGTGCGTGTGTGAGCTGGCCAGCTCCAGTCGGATAATAAGGCAGGCATTTAAGAGACAGCACGTTCTTGTACTGTGATGTTATGGTGGATGCTGTTTCCTGTGCAGAGTTTGTTTTAAAAATGATTACAGTTTACACACACACACAGTCAGTTTGAAGGATTTGTGTTGTAGCTATAGTAGTTGCGTGTCACACTAGGCAGTGTTAGACCCTGCACGGAAGTGTTGCCTTTGTCTCCTTACAGGGACCCGTAAGAGGAGAAGCCAAGGAAATATAAGATTGAGGACGGTAAGTGTCATCTCTGTCCATCTGTCTTTTGTGTGTTTATCCCTTTGTATCCCCCTTCCTTCACAGTGGACCGTGGACCTTGCATAACTGTGTAAGGTCGAATTTTCATCTAAGGTGCGCAAGTGCCGATAGATGTTAATTCGGGCTCTGAGGCCAAGAGTGCCGAGGATGACCTTCATGTAGACCCAAAGCTCCTTTTAAAGACACACCGCTGGATTTTTGAGAGCCTCCCGGACATTCTGGGATGATAGGCCACTGCACAAAACCATATATTACTGCACTGTGCCCATGTATGCATGTCCACTGCCTATGTCTGCACCCCTGTTCCAGTCCTGGTCCTGGCACTGCAATCGTACATACAGTAGCTGCTGATGTACTGTACACCTGGCAAAAAAAATAATGCAGTGCGAAAAAGATGCAGTGCGAAAAAGATGCAGTGCGAAAAAGATGCAGATGTGTGCAAAAAGTTTAAGTTATAGCTGAAAAATTCTGTGACATGTCTGACTAATTAAAGTCCTTACGGTGTTTGCATACTAGTAGTGGTGGCTCTTTAATTTTTTTTAAAATGTTCAATACCACAACCAGCCAGCAGATGGCATCCTCCAGTCAAGATACGCAGTTAAGCAGAACCGGTTCCAGTTCACTGGCAGAGTGTTACACAGAACAGTTTGCGTCTGTCAGCACATTCCTGGAAGGTCACAGTGAATGATGAATCCTGCAGTGTAGGATCTTATTTTTTCTTCATGGATTGCATCATTTGGCAGCGACTGCTGCTGGCTTCATTCATTTGACTCCTGCGGTTACAAACCTTTCCCCCAATTGTCGTGAGGCTGCTTCCTCCACAGGCCCTTTGTGGCCGGAGCAGGATATCCATGACTGGCTGGCCTGTGCAAACTGGAGGTGTTCCAGCTACTTTCCATAGTAGAAGTGCACAAGTCCCTACTAAAATATCCTGTGGTTATTATGGTTACATTTCATTCCGGATGCACACAGAACATACACAGGACCACGTGACGGCTCGCTCCAGGAAAACTGCAGGAACGTTTTACCAAAGTCGTTTCTTTATTTATAAGCAATTACAAGTACAAAAGTTACTGCGGAATTATTTTGGTTGCCTTTCAAAGAGACAAAAAAAATCAAAGCGGAGTCACGATTTTAAGCCCCTGTTCTTGCTTGTTGTTCGCGCCGGCGTGAAGAATTATGTGTCTTTGCACAATCAAAGAAATTATTGAAAAGAGCTCTGGGGAACCATGTATGATAACTGTTTCGTAGGCAACGGAGGTTCAGGTCCCCGGTGGGAACTTGAAAGATCATTTAGTACTTAGGCTATAAATATATTGTGTCTTACACAGTGTTATTATAAGATTCTGCATATATTTATGTTGTGATACCTGCGAATGCCCCCCACTGCTTTAGAAAAATGATCCAGAATATAAAACGCATTGAAAATTTAAATATGGGGTGGCACAGTGGTAAGTAATGCCGCTGCACAGTGCTCCGGTTATCGGGTTTGATTTTAACGAGGTTTCTCTCTGCTTGGATTTCACAAAGTCTTCCTGAGGCTGTGATGGTTTTGCCTAAGATTCGGTATCATTATCCAAAACATATCGATATATGTAAATTCTGCTTAAATTGGCCCTGGTATTTGTGCCAGTCATAGGTAAATTAGATGATAAGGAACCCGTTCATAAATAAATGCAATTATTATTGCAGTGTAAAAATAAAGCAGTCAGTATTTACCCTGCACAGAAACAAAATAACTCACCCAAATCTAATTCTCTCTGCACATTTTACATCTGCCCCCTGCAGTGCACATGGTTTTGTCCATGTAAGAAAGATTTTGTCAGAAAGAGTGAACTAGAATAAGGGCCTCAGCTCCTGCTGGAGCCTGCTGAAAAATAGCCCTGTCTATATCGATATCTATCTATCTATCTATCTATCTATCTATCTATCTATCTATCTATATATATATATATATATATATATATAGCACAAGGGATGGCGGCGGCACTCCAAGGGCTTAATCAACATAAAAGAATAACAGACCAGACTGTCTACAGCGACAACAATGTTTCGTCTTTATTGGACCTTCTTCAGGTTGAACAATTCAAATATGAGAGAAGCTTACCTACTGTATATACTTCCGCCACCAATGAGATTTGGTGCCAGCCGCACACCTTCTGTCCTGTCCTCATAATGTCACACACCTGTGGGCCACAGCCTCCGCCACCCTCAGACTTTCAGTGCGTTGCTAGGCAACCTAAACAAACTTTATTAAAAAATACAATGCACTCCTCTGGCTGTTAGTTATATACAATTACATTGTATATTGCACAGATATTATTAATATATGTAGCCCGGTCAATCGACCTTCTAATATTATAAACAAGCTACTGTAGTGCAAGAAACGTAAAAAAATAAAACTGCACAATCCACAAAATCATAAAAAGCATGATAGATTACAGCATTCATTCAGACCAAGTGGGGACACCCACTTGCCATCCATGACGATGTAGTATGTTACTAATGGTAACCTTTGTGAGTGTGGTCCCAGCTCTCTTAAGGTCATTGACCAGGTCCCTCCATTTAGTTCTGGGCTGATTCCCAACCGTTCTCAAGATCATTGATACCCCATAAGGTGAGATATTGCATGGAGCCCCAGGTCGAGGGAGATTGTCAGTGATCCTGTATTTCTTCTATTTTTTAATAATTGCACCAACAGTTGATCTCTTCTCACCAAGCTGCTTGCATATTGTCGAGTAGCTCATCGCAGCCTTGTGCAGCTCTACAATGTTGTCCCTGGTGTCCTTAGACAGCTCTCTGGTCTTGGCCATGGTGGAGAGGTTGCAGTCTGACTGTTTGAGGGTGTGGGCAGGTGTCTCTTATGCAGATAACCAGTTCAAACAGGTGCAATTAATACAGGTAACGAGTGGAGGACAGAAGAGCTTCTTAAAGAAGAAGTAACATGTCTGTGAGAGCCAGAAATCAACTTGCACAATCATTGGCTGTCCAAATACTTTTTTGCCCCACTATATTTGCTGTACAACACACTGTATTTGTTGGTCCTGAGGAAGGGGATACACTCCCCCGAAATGTAGACTCCTGGATATGTACATACAGCACAAGTTTATTGCACTTTATTCAAGTGTATGTAGCTTATGTGAGAGGCACACACCTCTAGAAAAGGCACCTGGAGCAGCATTGCCCAGGTCACGGCTATACCAGAGTGCCAGGGATTACTGCACAAATACATATATACAGCAATGGGGGTCCGGCACTCTGCAAACCTCAGGGACAATGGCAGCGGTGCTCTCCAGCAAATCAATGTACAGGGGATGGTATCCAGGATACCTCAATGTGAGGAGGATTTAATATAGTATGCATCGGACCAATAATATTTATTAGAAAAATAACAGTACATATTTTCTAAAAACCAAACAAACAAAAAGCCCATGAATCCATGGGCCTATTGGGAAAATTGCCACTATGGTTAAAGGCCAATCTGCCCCTGTCAATATTTAGTAGACTCAGCACAGTGCATCATATCCTCAAAATTGTAATAATTTTTATGGGATTTTGACCTTATGAGGGTACTTGCCTTTCAGGAATAATCTCCTTGAGCATTTAAGGTGCATACACACTGTACAATGTTTTTGGCCAATTTGGTTGAAAGACATTTCCATTGAACCCAGTGTCCTGGACGAAAGATGTTGATGAAAGATATTGACAACAGACGAATGACGAATGATGATGCGCATACCCGCCAGTTGTTCATCAAGATTGTTCATCAACTGTGCATGCAGCTCAATTTGGATATCTTTAAAAAAATATCCTATAAACTGTAGCTAGATCTTTCGTCTTTCGCCTGTCGTCAATATCTTTCGTCAATATCTTTCGTGCAGTACACTGGGTTCAATGGAAATGACTTTCAACCAAATTGGTCAAAAAAATTGTACACAGTCAACAGTGTGTAGTACCATTTGACCTTTTATTCTTATGGCACTGAAACTACCTTCACCAAGCTTGCCAATGATCCATCATGGCCAAATTCAAAGGACAGTTCTTTATCCAAATGATTTCCAAATCCTAGTTTCAGCCCTGGAGGAAGGCTATCATTCCATTTTGCAATGCCATGTCATACCCTGTGGACAGTGCCTTTAACAGGACAATGACCCAAAGTACATCTCCAAATTATGCAAGAACTATTTAGGGAAGAAGCAGGCAGCTGGTATTTTGTCTGTAATGGAGTGGCCAGCACAGTCACCAGATCTCAACCCCATCGAGCTGTTGTGGGAGCAGCCGGACCGTATGGTACTCAAGAAGTGCCCATTAAGCCAATTCAACTTGTGGGAGGTGTTTCAGAAAGCATGGGGTGCTAGAACGCCAAAGGTCTGCAATGGTGCAATTGCTGTAAAAAGAGCATTCTTTGACAAAACAAAGTTTGAAAGACAAAATTATTTTAAATAAAAATCCTTATTTCTAACCTTGCCTATGTTTTGACTATATGTTCATTTTGCAACTCAATTAATAAATAAAAGTCAGTTTTCCTGTAAATCACAAAGTTGCCTGGGTGACCCCAATTTTTGAACGTTAGTCTACCTTACCCCAGGAATAAAGAAAAATACTTGCCATCAATAGCAGAGAACCATCAGAAGTCCACCATTGATGTAAAAACCATGGAAATTTGTGGCAAATCATCCATGTTTGCTGACCATCGATGCTCGATGTCCACATCCCCTAGCATTATGTACAGTCTTGGAACAAATGTTCATCTATGTTTAATTAAAAAAGAAAAATGCAGTTATACACCTAGACCAGGGGTTGTCAAACTCAATCCTCAGGACCCCACACAGTTCACGTTTTCCACTTCACCCAACAGGTGCACTCATTACTCATTGACACATTTTAAAAAAATCCACAGGTGGAGCTAATTATTTCACTTGTGATTCTGTGAGGAGACCTGCAAAACATGCACTGTGTGGGGTCCTGAGGAGTGAGGACTGAGTTTGAGAACCTGATCTAGACCAGGAGTCCTCAAACTATTTTGCTCTGAGACCCCATTAGACAATAAAAATTATTACGGGACCCCAGCAAGTGACTGCAGAAGGTCATCACATCACATGTGTAGTCAGCAGACATCACATGTGTAGTCAGCAGACATACATGGCAGCATTGTGGAGGCACAGAGTGATGGTAAGAGTCTAGAATAACAGACAATTCAACAGATTTTTCAGACTACTTGAATCACTGACTGAGATGAGAAAAGTCACCAGCCCGATGGTCAGCAACATGGAGTCGCGACCCCATGCTGAGAAGGTCGGCATCGTGCTGAAATATGTTATACTGTATATTCCACCCTTTGTCTAATACTTTTTATTTTTTTATTTTGACTGTTTGATATTGGCTCCATTTATTTTTACAGTTTATCCCATTCGTCAGTCTGTGTTTATTACCTTGTTCATGTCACTTCCCTCTCACCACATTCACCGGTCATTTAATCCTGCTCTCCTATTGTGAAGCTATCATTTATCATGACCTCAGCTTTCACTATTCTGTGTGCAAAGGGCAAAACTCCTTTTATCTCATGATTGCCTTCCTTGCCCCCATTGCTGTCATTCACAGCACAGTAGATCTTTGTGCCCTGTCACTTCAATGACATAGGTCCCTAGGTGCCTGATCACACAACCTGGTTCTGAAATTAATTCACAATTGTCTCACTAATTTCTTTTCCGGACAATCAATTAGGATGTGACAAATTCATTCCGAGACTCATTCTTATGTAGATAAATTGCTTTTTCCCAAGCTATTGTACTTTGCCTTTTATATACTGGTAATCAGAGACTTACAGATGCTTTTTCAAAGACGCGCCACATGAAAGTGTAATATAAATAAGACATGGTACATTGTGATAAATATTACAGAGTCTGTTTTCCTGAGAAGTCAACAGTCACTGGGCTTACAATAATTCTGTGCGCCAAATCTAAGCTACTTTACAATGATATTATTTAAAGGTTTTTTTTATGTTTTACTATGTATTATGTATATTGATTACATTATTAAACTTTTTGACAATATATTTTGGTTTTATAAACATAAAAATACTGTACAACTAAATATGTACGGCAAGGACAACTGCAAAGCTCTGCTGTGAAGCCTGAAGACAAAGCAAATGTAATCGTACCTACCGCAGCAACACTTGTGGTTAACAGCTGATAACACTTCCAAGCCATTAACTGGCGGTTATGTAATACTAGAGATGTGCACCAGACACTCTTCAGGTTTTGTGTTTTGGCTTTGGATTGGTTTTTGCAAAAGGACCCTTTCAGGTTTTGGTTTTGGATCTGTATTTAAAAAACAAAAATAAAACATAAAAACAGCTAATATCACAGATTTATTTTGTTCCTACGGGATTATTGACCTCAATAACATTCATTGGTACTTATATGTTAGTTGGGCGCCCACTATAGTTAGTATGCTCCTACCCCCACTATCCATTTTGGCATGGAGTTGATTTTATATAGGGTGGCAAGCGCAGCGAGCCCCGCGAGGGGCCGCGGAAAACTAAGCAAATAGCTTAGTGGGCGCCCAATTAACATATAAGTACCCATTCATTTTCACTTATTTTCAGTCTATTCTGAACACCTCGCACCTCATAATATTGTTTTTAGACCAAAAAGTTGCACCAATGTAGCTTGATGACTAAGCTAAGCTACAGAAGTGTGCAGAACAAACACTGGACTGATACAGCACAATTAGCAGTACCCATGGACTGATACAGCACACTTAGCAGCACTCCTGGACTGATGCAGCACACTTTGCAGCACCCCTGGACTGATACCGTACACTTAGCAGCACTGCTGGACTGATACTTTACACTTTGCAGCACCCCTGGACTGATACTGTACACTTAGCAGCAACCCTGGACTGATATGCACACTTTGAAGCACCACTGGACTGATACCGTACACTTAGCAGCACTGCTGGACTGATACTGTACACTTTGCAGCACCCCTGGACTGATACACACACTTAGCAGCACTCCTGGACTGATAGTGCACACTTAGCAGCACTCATGGACTGATACTGCACACTAACAGCACCCCCAGACAGATACTGCACACTTAGCAGCACCGCTGGACTGATACGCACACTTAGCAGCACCCCTGGACTGATACGCACACTTAGCAGCACTCCTGGACTGATACTGCACACTAACAGCACCCCTGGACAGATACTGCACACTTAGCAGCACCGCTGGACTGATACTGCACACTAACAGCACCCCTGGACTGATGTGGCCATTTCTTCCCTCAAGCAGTTCACTTGTTGACACGTGAACTCATGAACACCTCACTGTCTAGTTGCGCCATAACCCTTTGCACATAATCTAACGCGGTGTCCCCTAGGAATAACTTTCCATATGACTGTACATGTTCCCCCACCTGTTTATATTGTTTATTGTTTATACTGTATGCTGTTTACTTGTTACCCACCTGGCTGCTGCACAGCAAACCGAAAACAGATTCCCAGTATACGCAAGTATACCTGGCTAATAAAGCTGATTCTGATTAACAGCACCCTTGCAGTGATTCCCCCCCCCCCCCCCCATACAAGGCGGCACTGCTGGAGTTATATGTCACACATGGCGGCACTCCTGAAATTATGCGGCACACATGGCGGCACCCTGGACTGATATGGCACACATGGGGCATCCCTGAATTTAAACAGCACACATATCAGCACCCTGGAATTATACGGCACACTTAGCAGCAGCCCTGGACTTATATGGCACACTTGACAGCACAGAGGTGACTAAAACAGATGTCGGGCAGAAACTAGGATGTGTTTATTTTTGAATACAATAAACATTGTTTGTTCGCCCTAAATCTGTTTTTGAGTTCACTGTTGTTTGCATTAACATTTATATACTGTGCGCAACAACATATCAGGTGTAATGATATGACAAATGAAAGGGGGGGGGGTTTCCAGTTACCTGGAAGCCTCCCATCCTCCAGCCAATCCCTAATCCCTCCATAAGTAGGTATATGCTATTTATAAATGGAGAACACACTGCCGTAGTTTTTGCCTTTTGCTCTATTTATGCAATCACGTGTTCAAAAAAAGTTGGATGATCACGTGATTATTTGGTCTCCTGTTTATAGAATGTGTTGCTGTATTTTCTTCTTACCTCCTCTTTTTTATGTTTGATTGTAGGCTTCCTATTTGTTTTATAGACCTACCAAAGGACAATTTTGGCTCTGAAATATCTCTGTTGATAAAATAGCGCCTAGAGTTACATTTATAAAGTTTGGTTATTCCTGTGCGAATGAAGATTAATCTTGGCCACAACATGATTCCTTAGTCAGATCATGCCAACCCATGCTGGTTAGCTTTGGGGTTCTCTGTTTGAAAATATATATACGCCGGATCCCATTAGAGGATTAGAGGCAGCGTACTCTACAGCAAAGCTGCAAAGTCATTTTAACTTAGATTAAAAACTATACGAAAGATGTTCTTGCTTAAAAAGTTAATTACAAGTCGGAAAAAGACGTATTCATGCTAAAGACTAATTAAAGCAACATGGTTTAATATACAACTAATTGCTGTATATTATGTGAATATGAGATGTGATAAAAGAATACATGAAAGGAGCACAGACAACAAATGTCTCCGTGGTTTCATTAATGATCTAGGCTGTAATCAGGCATGGTGGAGTGCTTACCATCCATATTGAGTATGTTTGGAGCATTGCAATTATTGTTTAGGTACCAAGGCAATTTATTTGAACGTACAAAAATATTTCTATACGTGTAATTGAATGCTGGGTAAAAGAGACACCAGATTCCACAATAAATGGCAAAAAGTGCCTTGTTAATTTATTCAATTAAAGTCATTGTTACAGTACATGTAAATTAGGGAACTAGAATTCAGAGTAATCCATTGTTCTTTACAGTGGCGTAAGTTCCTACCAGGTGCCCGGAGGCAAAAAATATGGTGGCGCCCCCTACCCCCAGCCCCCATCGGTGAATGTGCAGTAGCACAGCTGGGGGGGGGGGGTGCCACAATTTAAATAGCTCAAATAGATGGCAAACTGTGGATGTGCCACAAATAAATTGCCCCCATTATCCCCTACAGAGAAAAAATTTCACATTAACGCCACCAAAGAAAAACATTATACGCCACGCAAAAAACGGATTCCCACAAAATAAACACATTATTCCAACACAAAACCCCACATTACAGTATACACACTAAAAACATTCCACACAAAACAATCACATTATTCCCACAAATTAAAAACATCATATTATTCCCCAGAAAAAAATGCACTGTTCGAACACAAAACACATTCATAAAAAAATACACCCCCCAATATTTTGTTATCCAAATAGGCAAATACACCTTATCCACCATAAAAAAATGTAGACACTGTCCCACAGACCCCCCCCCCCCCCCCTTTCACGAAAATACAGGGCTGCTACAGCAGGGATTTATTTTTACCTGAGGATTCGACTGAAAGAGCGCTGCAGCAGCCGAACAGCATGCGTCTGTGTATGCCACTTCCTTGTTCCCATCCGCCCGCACACTACCTTCCTGCAGCCTGCGCACTGTCCTGTCAGCGGGCAACAGGCTGCAGGAGTCAGGACCAAATTCCATTAGACAGCTGCCGGAAGTTAAACGCTGCTCTATGGCGCCGGCGGCTGTCTGTCACTGTGTGTTCAGTGAAGTCAGCTGCGCTGCGGATCGGAAATAAAAGACCCGATCCGCAGCGGGTAAATGGTGGTGGTGGCGGCGTGGGAGTTCTCAGGGGGACACAGGGAGCCTGACTCTGGCTGTGATAGTGGAGTGGATGAGCCCCCGCCAGGGCTTGGCGCCCGGCGGCAGGAGCCTCCACTGCCTCCCAGAGTTCCGCCACTGGTTCATTAGAAAACCGCATAGATTTTGCATTAATACCTACTGCATATCCATTGGAGATGAACAAAGCCAACAGTGAATTGCACAAATATCAGCTACATCTACTCTTGCAGCTGAATGGATTTACTGGGCAGCAAGTGGGTGCTGGCATGGAGAAGTGGGCGTCTGTCATAGGCATGTAGACAGCATTGTTGGCTAAACTGTGTTGGGCATACAAATTGCATATCCTCTGCTGAAATCAATGGAGAGGTGAAGATATACATTACACATCCTACTTTCTAACCATGGAGGATTGTCCTAAGGGTGAGTTATCCCATCCTGACTGAGTAATCTGCAATTACAGCCACCACAATAAGGTTTGGTCAATGTACAGTATGGGACAGAATCAGGATGGATTATTGGGGGTAGGCAGGGGCGGTCGTCCCAGGGTCTCACACACATAGGAGACCAGACCCTATAGTCCCCCAGTGCATCAAATAGAATTTTGCCGCCTGCATTTCATTTCCCCTTGGCAGCTCAGCTGTTACTTATACAGCAACTGTCATGGTGCTTACTGCCCTGCTGTGTTGCAAGATGGTTTTATATCGCTTTTAACTAACTTATCTGCACATTCTGTTGTTAGAACCAATTCACTTTGTTAAGGAATTGCACGATGTAACTGCCCTTCCAGTGGAGAATCCTTCCGATGCTTAGGATGTAAGCTTTATTCTTCCTTTCACCACTGATGAGTAGTGGTGGCTTCAGATGTGGGGCTTCAGCACAGTTCAAATTTCAAATAGGAGGGAAACACCAACTGCAAGTGAGTCAGTTTGAAATGGCAGTTGGTGCAGCTCGACTATTTGAATTTTGGTCTGTGCTGCAGCCCCACACCTGAAGTCATCAGTGGTCAAGGTAGAATAAAACTGATGACACCTTGTCACATTTGCCATCTGTAATGCACATTGTTTTAAAACGGAAAAACTAGTTTTTGTCCACTTTTATTATAATTTCCACTTTATTCAATAATAAACCTATTGAGCCGTTGTACTCTATTTAGCTGATACAATATAGTGCCCAAGCAATCTCCAGGCACCAAAGAGAGGGGACCCTTGGTTTTGCACCTTGGGTGGTTGCACTGATATCTCCTCTGTAGGTGCGACCCTTACTACCAAGATGCAATCTGAAAGTTATCTCTTGTAAGAGCTTTCCATAATTAAACATTTCATTATCCCTGAAAGTATTTTTGGGGGTCATGATAGACTCACAGATGTATCATTTTCTGGTCAAAATTCATTTGCTCTTTAATGATTGAAACCAGATCTCTGTTCTTCTAATCTTGTGATGCAGACCTGGTTATGAGGTTTTTAACTTATATATTAAATAGTGGTTTAACTGTTTATGAAAAAGAAGGAATGGAAGTAAACAGTAGAGAAAAATAGAAGGAGAAATGGAGGTGGAATAAGGAAAGATCAGAGAGAGAGAGGAGGGATAGGGAGAGATCAGAGAGAGAAGGAATAGAAAGATCAGAGAGGAGGAATATGGTGAGATCAGAGAGAGAGGAGGAATAGGGAGAGATCAGAGAGATAGGAGGAAATGGGAGAGATCAGAGAGAGAGAGAGAGGATGAGGTATAGGGTAAGATCAGAGATAGAAGAGGAACAGGGATAGATCAGAGAGAGGGAGACAGAGGATGAACAGGCATAGATCATAGAGAGAAAAGGAGAAATAGGTGGAATAGGGAGACATCAGAGAGAGAGGAGGGACAGGGAGAGATCACAGAGAGAGAGAGAGAGAGAGAATAGGAACAAGGATAGACCAGAGATCAAGAGAGAGAGGGGGGGGGATGTAGAGATCAGAAAGAGAGGATGAATAGGGAGAGATCAGAAAGAGAGGAGGAAAAGGGAGAGATCAGGGAAATAGGAGGAACAGGGATAGATCAGAGAGAGAGAGAGAGAGGATGAACAGGCATAGATCATAGAGAGAGAAAAAGAGGAGGAATAGGGAGAGATCAGAGAGAGAGAGAGGAGCAATAGTGAGTGATCAGAGAGAGAGGAGGAACAGGGAGAGATCATAGAGTAGAGAGAGACAGAGAGAGAAGAGGAATAGGGATAGACCAGAGTGCATGATAGAGAGAGAGGGGGGGGGGGGGTGGAGAGATCAGAAAGAGCGGAGGAATAGGGAGAGATCAAAGAGAGAGGAGGAATAGGGAGAGATCAGAGAGAGAGAGGAACAATAGGGAGAGATCAGAGAAAGAGTAGAGGCCGGGAGATCAGAGAGAGAGAGGAGGAGCAGCAGATAGAGATGAGGAATAGGGAGAGATCACAAAGAGAGGAACAATAGGAAGAGATCAGAGAGAGCGAGTAGGAATAGGGAGAGATCAGAGAGAGCGGAGGAATAGGGAGATATTGGAGAAATTGGAGGAATAGGGAGAGATCAGAGAGAGGAGAGGAAAAGGGAGAGAAGGAATAGGGGGAGTTCAGAGAGAGTGAGAGGAGGAACAGGTATAGATCAGAGAGAGAGAGAGAGAGAGAGAGCTTTGTGTTAAAAGAGTAAGGAAAAACACCAGGAAAATGTCCCAGTCATTGTGTATAGGGGGGGGGGGGATTTTTTTTAGGTATATAATTGAAAGGGAAAAAACAAAAAGTGGAGTCATAAGACTAAAGACAAACAGTAGAAGTCTTCTTGAGGGAGAAAATGTAATGGCAGATCATATTAATAATTATTTTTGCTCAGTATTCACTGCTGAAAGAGAGAGGAAGGGGAAGGGGCCACAGTTAAATTGCAAGTATAGTCAGTCAGAAAAATGAGGGAGATACAAGTACATTTACAGAGGAGAAAGTCCTAACAGAACTCTCAAAAATGAAAGTGGATAAATCAAAGGGGGCAGATGGGATACATCCAAGGATACTAAAAGAGCTTCAAGGGGAGCTAGTAAAACCATTAACAAAATTATTCAACCAGTCACTAGCTACTGGAGTAATGCCAGAGGACTAAAAAAACAGCAAATGTAGTTCACTGCACAAAAGTGGAAGCAAGGAAGAGGTAAGCAACTATTGACCAGTGAGCCTTACATGCGTAGTAGGGAAATTGATGGAAACACTCTTAAAACAAAGAGTTGTAGAATATCTGAAAACCAGCAACTTACAGGATCCGAAACAGCATGGGTTTACTGGCGGAAGATCATGTCAAACAAATCTTATTGACTTTTTTGACTGTGTGACTAAAGTAATAGATCAAGGTTGGGCTGTAGATGTAGCTCATCTAGACTTCAATATGGCTTTTGACACTGTCCCACATCGCAGACTGTTAAATACACTTGAAAGCTTGGGATTGGATTCTAAGATGGTTGAATGGATAAGATCTTGGTTGCTGGACAGAATACAGAGAGTTGTAGTAAATGGAGTACAGTTGGACCAGTGCTTTCTAATATCTTTATTGGTGATATTGCAAATGGAATTGAGGGTAAAATGTGCCTTTTTTGGAGATGAATCAAAGGTATGCAACAGGGTAGACACACCAGGAGGGGTAAAACAAATGATTGATGATCTAGGTTGATTAGAGGAATGGTCAAGAGCATGGCAACTACAGTTTAATGCCAAAAAATGCAAAATCATGCACTTGGGTCTCAAAAATCCAAAGACTAAATATATTATAAATGGCACTATAATGGAAACTACTGAGGAAGAGAGGGATCTACTGTAGGTGCCACTAATTCAAGGATCTTAAAGGCAGGTAGGCAATGTCACAAAGCAATGAAGAAGGCAAGACAGATGCTTGGTTGCATAAAGAGAGGAATCAGCAGTAGAAAGAAAGAAGTAATAATAGTGCCACTGTATAGGTCATTGGTACAACCTCATCTGGAGTACTGTGTTTAGTTCTGGAGGCCATATCTCCAGAAGGATATAAATACATTAGAGACTGTACAAAGAAGGGCAACTAAAATGGTACATGGCCTACAATACAAAGCTTACCCAGAAAGACTAAAATATCTTAATATGCATAGTTTAGGGAGACATTTTTCACAGGAAGAAGAGCAACAGAACACGAGGACATGCAATGAAACTAGAGGGAGGAAGATTCAGGGGAAATTTGAGGAAAAATTACTTCACAGAAAGGGTAGGAGGTAAATGGAATAGCCTCCCATCAGAGGTGGTAAAGGAAAATACAGAAAATACAGTAGAGCAATTTAAACATGCCTGGGATAGGCAAATTGATATCCTTACAAAGAAATAAGGATCAAATATGTTTAAAAAAGGGGCAGACTAGATGGGCCAAGTGGTTCTTATCTGCCGTCAAATTCTATGTTTCTATGTTTCTAGAGAGAGAGTAGGAATAGGGAGAGATCAGAGAGAGAGGGAGGAGCAATAGGGAGAGATCAGAGAAAGAGGAGGGACAGGGAAATCCGATATACAGGTATAGAGAGAGGATGATCAGGGATAGATCAGAGAGAGAGTAGCAATAGGGAGAGATCAGAGAGAAAGAGGAGGAATAGGAAGAGATCAGAGAGAAAGGATGAATAGGGAGAGATCAGAGAGATAGAGAGGAGGGGCAGGGGGAGATCAGAGAGAGGGGAGGAACAGGACTCGCTGCACTCGCCATACTTTATAAAATCAACTCCACACCGACGTGGATAGTGGGGGTATGAAAAGGTCGAGAGGACGCGTACCGAAAGGAGTTATAGGGGTAGTTAGAGAGAGAGAGAGAGAGAGAGAGAGGGAGGAGGAGGAATAGGGAAAATGGATGAGACAGAGAGAAGGAAAAGGGCTGGTTAGAGAGAGAGAGAGGATGAATAGTGGTAGATAATAGAGAGAGGAGTAATAGAAGTGGTTAGAGAGAGAGAGAGAGAGAGAGAGGAGGAATAGGGGTAGATAATAGAGAGAGAGGAGGAATAGAATTGGTTAGAGAGTCAGAGAGAGAGGAGGAATAGGGGGAATGGACGAGAGAGGAAGAATAGGGGGAATGGTTGAGAAAGGGGAGGAATAGTGGAAAATTGGAGTTGAGGAATATGGGGAGAAAGGAGATAACATTATAGATTGTAATCTTGCGCGCAGGGCCCTCCTATCAGAGAGAGAGAGAGAAGGAATAGGCAGGGCCGATGCAAGCAAGGGAGGAGATTTCAGCGGGCACTACATTCGCTCCAGGGGGGAAGGGTGCGGACGGCACTGCGGCACGAGGGGGGGTGGTTTGTGGGCAATACTGTGGCGGGTGCCCGCACCCCCCGTGTCCAGGGGGGCAGCACTGATTCACGGGCGGGATGGGGGGGGGGAGAGGGAAGCTCACTGACTCACCTGCTTCCTCCTTTTTATGTTACCTCTCTATGGTATCTCTCCTCAGCGGCTCAGTACCGCCCTCCAGTGGCCGGCGCCCGAGGCAAATGCCTAGACCTGCCTAGTGGTGGGAATAGGGGTAGATGATAGAGATAGAGAGAGATGGAATAGGCATAGATAACAGAGACAAACAGAGAGAGAGAAAGAGAGAGAGAGAGAGAGAGAGAGCCCTGACTACAATACAGCAGAATCTCTCTCATCTTGCTAGGGATGAGCGGGTGATCCCAGATGCACTGTTTTCCATTCGCCAGGCCTGATGGTGGCCCTTTACTGGGTCACCCTTTTACAATGAGCCGGTCAAAGTAACCCAGGTTATGGCAGCGGTGTATAATCATATGCATTTTCACACATGAAAGAAGAGCACAATCTATTGGATGCCTGAGATAAATCATTATCATGTAGAATTACTGAAAGAACAATTTCATGAACTCTGGGGAAAATATACTCTAAAAAACTAATTTAATACATTTACATTGTGCAAATCTTGTAAACCAATTTATTATCAGGGAAAAACATGAACCGGCAAGGAAACCATTTATTCACCTATGGCGTAGACGCGGACTTATGACACTTTATTAAATCAATCTTGATGTGTGTTTTTAATGAACACATTTTAATTTATTTTTATATGTACATCAGTTTTACATTGTTTATATGACTTTGGCAGCGAAAGACAGTTCCCAATCTTTCTCAGTCATCTTATTGTGTGATTTCCAGTGTCCAGGGATATATTTAGAAAATAAACACACATCAAACATATTTGATTATTCTCTTTCTGCCAAACACACTCTGTGTTAAGTTAAAACACATGACATATATCCTGTTTACTTTCCATGATTATCATACAGCTCGGCCAATGTTAGGCAACGTTCTGTAATGAAAATGTTTTGAATATTTATACTGGTTGCTCGATTCTTCTCTCAGATATTACCAAGATTATAGCTGACGTACAGTATCCTTGTAACTATCTACCAGCACTATACACAACCACAGTCTTTTCAAACCTCTGTATGCATTAATCTACTGACAGGAGGTCATGGGTTTTTCTTACTGACCCACTACTCTTGTTTTACTGACAGGCAGACTTTTTTAATTTACTGCCAGCTGATAAACCTACGTCTTTGACGAAAGTATATACTCATTTGTCTGTCTTTGAACTCATCAGTGATGTCTTTTGACCATCAGGTAAAGACAGGGTTGCCTACCCTCCCGGATTGGCCGGGAGGCCCGGAAAGGTGGACAATCCTCTCGGATTCTGCCTCACCTTCTGGATCTCCCCTGCAGCTGCCCGGCCGCATCGTCGAATTACAGCGATTCGCGGCTATTCACCGGGAGGGGTGGGGCTTAAGATGCAAATAGCACAATTTAGCCCCACCCCTCTGTGAGGCCCCACAAATGGGGGGATTTCCAGTGCTGGGGCGGGGCTTGATGATGTCTACATCAGGCCCCCGCCCCCACACATGATGCTGATAGACTCCTCTCCGTGCTTCTCCCGGAGAGGAGAACTTAAAAGTAGGCAAGTATGGGGAAAGGAACCTCTTCATCACTCTATAGGTACCAACTACGAAATTTTGGATCAGCACCATGCAAACCATTGTATGAGGAGGCATCAAGGAATCCATGGCTATGCAGGCATGGGTCATTAGGTGGACAGTGTTTAGGTTGACAGTCAATAGGTCAACCAATGACCGTCAACAGGTGACCACTACTGGTTGCCAATCAAAAGCTGGACACTTGAAAAAGGTCAACATGCATCAGGTCGTCATGATCAAAAGGCCGACACAAGCAAAAGTTTTTCCAAATTATTTTTGGTGTCTACATTGACATAGGTCTACATAGACACCTTAAAGTTGTTCCTCATCCCCTCACATTGGCTTGATGCACTTCTTCCTTCAGGGACTATACTATAAATACTCTCTATACCATATTCCAGCCCACCAGCTTCACCCTAATGACCTGAAATACATCACACCAATGGAATCAGTCAAGCCAGGATTGTGGCAAATGGGACAATAGCTCCAGACCTCCATATAAAAATAGGGCCATCGTCATGACAACATGATAACCTCCCACTTGTCGGCCATAAATCATGAGTATTATAGTTATATTTTCCTCCCAAAATGATGCAGTTGTTCTACTTTTCATGTTGGGATGTGTAACAGTCGCTAAGGACAACACAACTAAATCTGATAGAGAAGGTTCGGGGTGAAATTTAATAGGATGAGAGATTCAGAGTGAGAGATTTGGTAAGAAATCTCGTGGTTTTTTTTTAAAGCGGCAATCATTTACACAGCAAAAACTGAGTTTGAAGTGTAAATGATTGTTGTTTTTTTTAAAAAAAACCTGGAGATTTCAATTCCCCCCTTGGTATCTATGAGAAAGTAAATGATACAAGAGAACCATATGGTGTCAATGCTGACCAGAAACAAATGCAATCCATCAATGCGCCAACGTCTGACGACAATGTGTACTGCAGGCAGATATCGCCCAGCATGCCAAAAGCCAACAGCTATATATAATAAAGGTATCCTATTCAATCTTCTACCTTAACTACCCACCTGTCAGGTAGATGACACTGCCCCCCGTCAGGGTTTTACATCGACTACAGACAATGAAGCTGAATGCATTTAAAAATTCCAATATTGCACCCGGAATTGGGTTCTTTCCTTCTTTCCTTGCCCAAAATAGCCAACTCCAGAACTTGAAAACCCAACCAAAACCATAAAAAATAGGGTGGGGAGATCACCAAAGAAGCTTAGGACATCCAGCCTGAGCCTCAACTACACAAACTGAGTAACACACCTCTGTTTTGTTCATACAGTATGTTTGTTATCCAGCCTAGGGATGGCCATTGTTGCCATTGCCATCCCATCGATGGCAATTCTGTAACTGGCCATCGATAGTGCTTAACTATGCAATGGATGACCATCGATATTTTTACATATCGATGGTCATCTATTGTATTTGATTGATTGGCATGTGGGCCAATCAAAACATGGGGGGCGGGGCTTCACGGGTGTCGGGGGCGGAGCTATGCTCAGTGTCCCGACACTTTGAAGAAAAAAAAACACAAAACATTGTTTTACTGTTCCATCGATGGAGGGAAACCATCTGGTTCTCCCCCATCGATGGCAAAAGTATTCGACATCGGCCATAAGCCATCGATGATTTAGAATCATCGATGGTCGATGGCCATCCCTAATCCAGCCATAAGGATACAGAGACATGTGAGTTCACTGCTGTGCTGTTTTATTCCATCCAACTCCAGACACACTGCCTCAGGACCACCCACTTCCCAGCATTCCCCTGGTCCTAGGGACCATCACCGAAGATTCAGGCTTACATATATTTAGTAAGGGAGTGTCTACACATATTAAGCATTCTAATACACTAACATCACAACCTCTACAACAGCTTACAGATGACAAGCACATACTCTGCCCTTGGTCTTGGGGTTTAACCCTCTTTCGTTTTATGCAAATACTCCAATTCCTCTTTTTATTTAAGAGTTACTCGCGTTGCATAATAAGCTAGTAAGTATCAGGTTACCCCTCTTCCACTTTACAAAGCAGCAGTGACTAGAGGTAACCTCCGATTGGTTCACTGCTGCTCTGTCATTGTTTCCTAGGAGGGAGGAGCTTTATACTCCCCTAGCAGCAATGCATATGGAGATAGTTCTTCATTTGTTTCCTCCTACTATACAAATATATAATACATGATGATTGACTTTGGTATTGTTGCCCCAGGTAATAGTAAAGTCATATTTTATGCTCCACCACTTGACAGGAATTAGTATTGCTGATTATAGAGTGCTGAGGAACCTTTTAGTCATCTATAAATAAAGAATGGTACTTATGTAATATCTGGGCTCCCGTTTTTCTTATGAGACCGTGTCCCCTCGCGGGGCTCGCTGCGCTCGCCACGCTTCGGGCACGGTGGCTCGCTGCGCTCGCCACACTATATAAAATCAACTCCATGCGTATTTGGATAGTAGGGGTATGAAAAAATGGGGTTCATTTAACATGGGAGCCCAGATAATACATAAGTACCTAAAGAATAATAAAAAGAATTAACTTTACATCATTTGATGCTAGAATGTAACAAACCTATAATGAAATGGACACATGAGTAGTGCTTAAAGTACTATTCCATTGTTAATTGTAAGAAATAAATATATTCATATGAGATAATACATATACTGGTTTATCTTCCCTTTAAACATTCTCAGAAAAAAAGGTCTTCACTAAAGGACCCATTTCCTGTCCTACATGGAGCCTAAACAAGAAGCAACTGACAGCGGAGGCCAATTTATATCTGTACTCACTCGGAAACGTTCTTCAGTCATTTTTTCGAATGCATTATGTTCTCGGCAGACAATAACTGTGCGCCCTTATTTCATATCAAAGTATAAAAGAAGATTCAGAATAAAAGTGTTCTTATGCTCCAGTACATCAGGAACACACAGTACTCCTTCATGTGCAGCGTGTCTTAATGCAACTTACTTTATGAAAGACCTCCGAACACCAAAAAGCTCCCGAATATTTCTAGCATTGTCTAAGAAGATTCTGTATTTACATATACTTTTAAAGACTTTCAGTACGAGATGTCACACTTAAGGCCCATACACACTGGGTGACTTTGAGCTGAAAGTCGCTCAAAGCAGCATGTTTGAGCGGCTTTCAGCTCAAAGCCGCCCAGTGTGTATGGCCCGGTGATGAGCGGTGAGCACTGCTGCGCGCTCCCGCATCATCACCGGGAAAGCTGTTCATCTGCTGGTAATACCAGCAGATGAGCGGCTTTGAGGACTCCAAGATGTTGTAAATATAGTACATACTGTAACAAATTAGTGATGTCCGTTAGGACTGGTATAAAGCTTCTTGGCACCCCAGGCAAGCCTTCAACCTACTGCCCCCTTTCCCAACCCTACACTGCCTACAACAACCACTTTCCAACTCCTCAAATAAAAGTGTTGAGGGGGTATCTTACAAGTATAACAGCGGTCAAGACATCATAGACATCCTGTCGACCTAGTCAATGGTCTAAAGCTGCCTAATGGAACAGCTTTGGCTAACAAAGAACCAGTGGCGGTCCAGGAGTAGGGTTGCACGGCAGTCCAAAATTCAATCAATGGAGCTACACCAGCCAGAGTCCCGGGTGGTGATGTTTTGCAGTGTTTGTGGTGAGAGCTTAGCTGGTGTGGCTTCACTATTTGAATTTTGGAACATGCTGCAGCCCACCTCTGGAGCCGCCACCAAAATGGACCAATGTATAAGTCACGTTTTATTTATTTTTTATATCTATTCAGTACATATTGATCTCTACGCAGATGCTATGCGTGGGTGGAATTCATTTCTGAAAATCTTTCTTGCTTTTGTGAAGTTAAGCTTTAAGCCCCTCAGTCAGTTCCTCCTTGCCTTGGACATTATGTTCCTCTTGGCTCACTCATATTTTATCCTGTCTCCACCATTATGCAGGCCTTTGTCTTAATGCTTAAATGTGAGATGAATTCCGCAACCACCGCAAGGTAAAAGTGTTCTAGACCACATGGAATAAACAGACCACATTAAATGTGGAATAAACTACTCACACAATAGGTCATGCCATGGTTCTTCAGAAGCTAAGCCGGGTCTGGGAGCAGTTTTATGGCTCGCGATCAACACCCTGGCAAAGAGCAACGACCTGGGATTACTCTTTCTTGTTTGAACTAAACAACACTGACAGATACATTTCTGTTCAAATGTGATTAGCAGTTCATTTATGTAAAAGTGTGAGTCACTCCGACAGGGCTAATTTAAGATGAAAAATGGGTCTATTAAACTGATTAGCCATTACATGTGAGCGTAAACTGGCGATTAATATCATTTCCTCATTACATTATGTGCAATAAGGAAATATAAGTAAACACATGCAAGTAAAGTAAAAAAACTGCTACTTAGACATGTGTACAGATGGAGCAGCTCTCAATGGAGCTGCTCCTGGTGATTCCATCGCCATTCGCCCCTGGCCGCCAGCCGACAGAAAGGGGCGTGAGTGCATTAGACGCTCGTGCGTGTCCGTTCTGTCGAAGCCCTCTGCCGGCCTCCCCGCAGCTCTCCCAGCCTGTCCCTGAAGCGGAGACGGGCAGGGAAGCCGCTCCCCGCCACCTTGCTGATGCGTCCCCGTCAGATGGAGCTACTGTCCACCAGCCTGCACCAGCTCAGGAGATCTGGCTATCCTACAGGCTGGCTGAAAGGCGCTACAGCTGTATATACAGATGCACCTAGGAGTAAATTTACTAAGATGGGAGTTCTATTGAAGATGCGATGTTGCCAATAGCAACCAATCAGATTCTATCTATTATCTTCTAGAATGTGCTAAATAGATAAAAAGTAGAATCTGATTGGTTGCTATGGGCAACATTCCATCTTAAATAGAACTCCCAGTTACTTGGTACATTTACCCCCTAAGAGTGTATTCAATGCTGGCCGATATTTCCTATACTTGGCAATATCGTCCAGGACCTATTCAATCCATAGCAGTTTTCGCCCGGGACTCACTGCTGCCAATTCGTCTCTGTGAAAAGCCGAATCTGCATTCGCGGAAACGGCTGAGAAATTTGCGAATTAGCAACCTTTTCCACGGATTCGCCGATCCACATATTTTCCAATTTACAGAATGTTTCCGAAAGTTGGGGGGAGAAAAAAACATTGAACAGCTCAAATGCGAATTTCATCTATCCTATGCGAAAATGGCTGATATTTCCAAGGATCATTTCTGTTGACAACAGGTTGCTACCTTGTGGACTTACACCTGAATGTATTAGGAGGACAGGGTACTGTTGTGTTAATTGGAGACTAGAGGAAAGTCTTGTTGTGCATGGGAGGGAATTCCACAGAGTGGGCGGGGCCAAAAAGATCCTCTAACTGTGTGGGAGCAGATATGGCACGTGGATGAGAGAGATGCAGATCTTTTGCAGAGCGGAGAGGATGAGATATTTTGAGTGAAATGAATAGATGTATGCATTTTGGTTAATAGTCTTCTGTGTAAGATAAACAATTGTATATTGAATTCTGTAGAATACAGATAATTCAGAAACTGACTGAGCAGGCAATGAATGTTTAGCAATAAAGATCAGCCTTCAAAATGGATTGTAGTGGTGGGAGTCTGTTTTATGGAAGACCAGTAAGGAGACTATTGCAATAATCAATGCGGGAAATAATGAGACCATGAATTACAGTTTTTGTAGTGTCTTGTGTACGATCGATAGATATAGAATACAGTACACACAAAAACACACAATATATACGCTTAGTATAATGCAGTGTCCTCATTTATAATAACAAATAATAATATTCAGAGATGCCTTAAATTATTTGAATGGAAAAAAGATGGGCTTGTCTATTTAATGTTCCCACTCATAATTTTGGAAATATGAAAACCTGATATTTTCATGTTGTCCCTAAAGATTATATTACTGCCTTCAAACAATTGCACAGAGACGGCTTCACTGGAACACACTACTGGAAAACAGATGTGTTCTAAGTCCAGAGTCCGGGAACATCTGTGATTCTTAGAAGCAAATGCCCATTTTGCATTTTAAGTAGGTTTGCTAATTTTCCCGGCCACCTGGCTGTTTACCTGATATATGACAGCGGTGGAGACCCAAGCAGATAACATTTTATTTCACAGGTACCTAAAGAACATTGATTATGTGCTTAATCCTGTTTTTATTTTTCTCAAGCCGTGCAAAGTTTTGGAAAGCAAGTCCATAACGTAAGTATTGTAAAAATGATTCATGCTGTAATGGGCATCACGTGGGATATTAGCACAAGCGGGAGGAGAGCGGTCCTATTAAACAGGCGGAAAAAAACTAAAGTTGAAAGCTGCTTGAGGCCTCTTTTTCATGGGTCTGGAAAAGAACATTTTGTGATTTGTAAGGCGGACATTTATACAGAAAACGTGCAAATACAGAACAGTATAAAATAACTTTGTATAAATTGCCTCCTGTACCTTTATACCATTGGCATTGTCTTCTAAACTGCATTATACTCGGGTAAATTTACTAAAGTCTTTAAAAATGAAACACACGTGTTACATCTGCCCCACCTGCAGTGCACATGGTTTTGTCCATTTGAGAAGGAATTTGCCTCTGAGAGTGAACCAGAATAAGGGCCATTGTCTCATTCATTCCGATATTGCATCTTAGAAAATAAAGGATAGACAGAATCTGTTTGGTTGCTCCGGGCAATAACAACTCTTTTCATTTTTTGAAACGTTAGTCAATTTAATCTTTATTCTGTGCAGGTCTGACCTCCCAGAATTTATTTAAGTGGCACTAGTTTCCTTTATTTTTATATAAATGTTGCATCACAAAGTCACCCATGACCACTTTCTGTTATCCACAATCCCTCTTGCTCTGAAGTACTGGACGTGCTGGGAATGAAAGAATACTTCCCTGCACGTTACAGAGCGCACTAATGTGTAATGTTTCTTTTATTTTCTCTTTGGAAAATCAATTTATTGTTCAAAAAAATAATACAGAATAACAGTAAATAGGAAAGGCACCAAGTAATATATGTTCAACATGCTGGTCCAAAATTGGGATAAATAAACAATAAGGGGATTATTGAATCCAGGGTTACGACTGTCGGGCCCTGTCCCGTTCTCAGCTGGCTCAACGTTAAATCGGTAGGCGGGATTCAATGTCCCACCTGCGGCCAGGAGCTCGACAATCCACGGCTGTTCTCGGCAGAACGGCCACACTGCTTCTAAAGTCAGTCCCGTTCTGCCGAGATCCATGTTCAATGCTGTCGGGGAAGTATTGAAAAGGGCCCCGCTGCTCTTTCTCCCATCGGGAATAGCGGCGGGAGATTGAATACCCCCCTAAAACTCAGGTCAAGATGCACAACAGCAAAATATCAATCTGAATTAGAGTTTGGCGCTGACATCATGTTTTGGTTTTGGATCAATATCAATTTAGTTATTTTTTTATTGGCTGTCATTTTGAAAAACCACCCTCATGTGTTTTGCTTTTTTATGTGTATTTTTTTTTTGATAAATGCTAAAAACTGCTAAAATCATGTCATTATTAACCTCAATAAAATGAATTTCTAGTTAATCTTGGCGACCTCACAGCTCACCAATATTGTAGAAAGGCTGTCTGGTTCAACTAATCAACAGAGCAGCGGCACAAACACATGGCAGTCATTTCTGTACAAAATGTTTTTCAAATGACAAATATGTAAACATTTTTGTTGATTATTGCTCTATAATAACAAAACTGTCCTCAATGTCTCCCAAATTAAAGCACATTATGAAAAGAAAAGAATTTGATATTAAAATGTTAGTTTATTCATATTTCTTTTAGGGAAATTCCCATTTTAATGAGCAAACCATTTGCCAGTTAGAAAATTAAAGCCTCTCCGCAAGTCCGAACTGACGATATCGGGCCAAATTTACTAAGAATACAAATACGAAAATTTGTATTCCTATTCTAAATACGATTTAATACAACTGACATCGCCATCATATGTCATTTACAAATTCGTATTCCGGAGGATAATTTACAAAGCAGTCATATTTGACTGATTCCGATGTTGTATGAATCTGTATTCTTGCCAATATGAATTCGTATTTTAAATACAAATTCGTATTGGCAGCCTGCATGGATCAGTCAGATACGCCTGGAAAATTAAATGTATTTTTCAGGTGTATTTTACGGGCAATTAGCGGCCGTATCCCGCAAATTACCGGTAATTACCGGCCGTATTTTCAATATGGCAGTTTGGAAAATTAGGAATCACCATTCTTTGGAATGGTGATTCCTATTCGTATTCTGTTGATGGTGTATACATTCATATTTGTAAATACGAAGACGAATGTGCCATGAATACAAATACGAAATGTTGCATTTTTGGCATAGTAAATGCCAAAAATACGAATACGCCTAAAATATTCGTATTTACTAACACTAATATGAATATTTTAGCCCGATTTGACTTAGTAAATTTTACCCATAAATTAACCAAACCTATAAAAAGGAAACTTAAGCAGTGTTTCTCTTCCGCTTGTGTAAACAATGTTACTCTGGCTTACGCCAATTTCACCTGTAGAATTATGTCAATATTGGTTGCGTGTTTCTGTGATTTTAATGCTCATCCCATCTAATACTGAGAACATTAACTTATTATTACTATGGTTTGCTTGCTCTGTACCCATTGTGTCATTCTATTGATCTTGTTTCCGTCATTGCGTCTTCTACTCTCGGTTCCTATGGATACCTGCTCTCTGTGGCAGAGAGAGAAGAGCTGATACCAATTTAGCTCTACAGAGGGAGTTCAGACATTACACTGCGACTAATGGGGTTTTGTTTTTTCCTGTGGAAAATGAACTCCATGATCCATGGAAAGCTTTACAAGTCAATAGAATGAAATTGACTAGAAAGAGGGTCAACAAAATAGGGTTGTGAGGTTTGAACTGCAATTCTTTTTACCTTAATATAATGACCTCCAAGAGTACATAGAAAAGTCCAGTGAAGTTTTTATATACATATATATGTACAGTGTATATATATATATATATATATATATATATATATATATATATATATATATATATATAACAGTCCAATTCAGCCGGCACTCAGGTGATGACTTAGACGTAAAAATAGCCACGGTGCCCGAACAAAAAGTAGATACTGTTCCAAGAAAGCAGCACTCAAGAGGCGGTTGTACAATGCAGAAAGTCTGTATTAAAGGACAAGCTTTCGGGGTATGACCCCCTTCATCAGGTACAGACAACAAATGATAAGCATTACACTCACCTCTATTATAGCCGCCATCAGCTCTGACCGCCCCCGCACACTGCTGACATTCTGGACGCACAAGGAGGAAGTGCGCATCATTCAACCTCCGGCGCACAATGGATAAGGTTGCCTAGTAACAAGAGAAGCTTGCGTCTCACTGTTGTAGTGAGAGCGCATATCCGGAAGCAGAAGCACACAGACGCCGGGGGGTGCCGGACCTGAGGGGAGGCAAAGAAGTGCACATTATTTACAAGAACACCATAATGAATGTAAACATAAATGAATATGAACAAATGAAAAACACAAAAAATGAAAAAATGAAAAATAAAAAATAAAAAAATATATGAAAAAATATACACAGAGTAGCACTATTCATATACAAAATTTACAGTAATCACATGATGGCAATCCAATTTATTTTTTCATTGAGGCCACGTGGATGGGAACATCCAATCTCAGAATCCACTTGGATTCTAGCATCAGAAGCTGCCTGGCACGATCTCCTCTTCTCAGGGATTCTTTGATATGATCGATAATATAATATCTGAGGGAGGCCAGTGGGTGACATAAAGCTTTAAAATGGCGCGCCACAGGTTGATCGACAGTTCTGCGCTTTCATGACAGATCAATTGCCGATCGGTGTTGCGCCATTCTGACTCTAAAAGGAACGGGTGGTCTGGCCCACATAATAAAGCCCACAGGGGCATTCGATAATGTACACAAAAAATGCAGTACGGCATGAAACAACATGGCGAATCTGATATTCTTTATCAGTGTGAGGATGTTTGAAACTTTTACAGGTGACCATATAATTGCAAGTGATGCAATTAGAGCAACTATAACATCCAGCAGCTTTAAATGTAGTATTGGGGGCCCGTGGAATACCCATTCCAGAAATTTCGGTTTTAACTAGCCTGTCCCTCAAGTTAGGGCCACGTTTAAAGGCTGCCATGGGACGGGATGCACGAAAACCTGGTAGTTCCACGTCAGATTTAATAATGGGCCAGAGGGCTTTAGTGGCATAACTTAAAATGGGACTGGCTGTGAAAAAGGTGGTAGTCCACGGGATAACATCCTCAGTGGAGCGTGTCTTGGGTTTTAGCAGCGTGTGGCGTGGCATCTGCATGATCTTCATTTTTTGGGCGGCTAATAGAGATGGATCATAGCCTCTAGAAAGATATTTCTCAATCAAGAGGTCCAAACGATCTGACAGAGCAGAATGGTCTCTAACCAATCTTGCCACTCTGATCATTTGTGATAGTGGCAGGCCACGCTTAAGTGCAGGAGGATGATGGCTGCTGGACATAAGAAATGTGTTGCGTGCTACATTTTTTGTAAAAAACATCCGTTGTTATACTGTTATCTTGGATTTTAATTTCCACATCCAAGAAGTGCACCAAAGTGGTGCTGCATTCGTAAGTGTAACGTATAGGAGAGTCACGAGAATTGGCATAAAGCATGAGATTATCGAATTCCTCCTATACACCTGTCCACATGATGAAAATATCATCAATGTAACGGGTGTACAGGAGCAGATGCCCACTGATCTCAGGCCTATTGAGAAACACCTCCTCCTCTTGGCTAAACATAAAAACGTTTGCATAGGATGGCGCCACGGCAGAGCCCAATTGATCTGTCATTAAAGGGCAGAACTGTTGATCAACCTGTGGCGCACCATTTTAAAGTTTTATGTCACCCACTGGCCTCCCTCAGATATTATATTATCGATCATATCAAAGAATCCCTGAGAAGAGGAGATCGTGCCAGGCAGCTTCTGAGTGGATTCTGAGATTGGATGTTACCCATCCACGTGGCCTCAATGAAAAAATAAATTGGAATGCCATCATGTGATTACTGTAAATTTTGTATATGAATAGTGCTACATTTGTTCATATTCATTTATGTTTACATTCATTATGGTGTTCTTGTAAATAATGTGCACTTCTTTGCCTCCCCTCAGGTCCGGCACCCCCGGCATCTGTGTGCTTCTGCTTCCGGATATGCGCTCTCACTACAAAGGTGAGACGCAAGCTTCTCTTGTTACTAGGCAACCTTATCCATTGTGCGCCGGAGGTTGAATAACGCGCACTTCCTGCTTGTGCGTCCAGAATGTCAGCAGTGTGCAGGGGCAGCCGGAGCTGATGGCGGCTATAATAGAGGTGAGTGTAATGCTTATCATTTTTTGTCTGTACATGATGAAGGGGGTCATACCCCGAAAGCTTGTCCTTTAATACAGACTTTCTGCATTGTACAGAAAGTCTGTGTCGAGTGTTGCTTTCTTGGAACAGTATCTACTTTTTGTTCGGGCACCGGGCTATTTTTACTTCTAAGTCATCACCTGAGTGCCGGCTGAATTGGACTGTTACATGATAATATCTCCGATTTATCGGAGCTATTGATGTTGCAAGGCACCTATTGTTTTTTAGTGTCTCTTCTGTATTTTCTACAACTGTGTCCTCTATCGTATTCACTGGGAGCTCTCATATAATGGATCAAAGTGACCTTCCTACCTCCCAGGATGCACCTGGCTGTCAGAACTTCTCTGTCCCCCCAGGAGTATTATTTACCTTCTCTGAGGCTGAAATCACTGAGATTTTATTCAATGCTGGTACCAATGCTGACAATGAGGATAACACTCCTAACATCGATGAACTGCATCGTCATCTATTCAAGTTGCACCGCCGGAGAATAGACTTTATATTACATGGTACCACACTCTCCAATTATTATCGTGCTAAACTTATCCCACGCGGTTTTAGGGTTCACAACTCACCCACCATTGGACGTCAGAACCCTGAGTTCGTCCGCAAGTGGGTAGGAATCCTAAAACGCTGTGCACTGGATCTAATGGTGCTTGTAATTGCTGAGGCTGGACATGAGCTCCAGGCTACAAAAGACAAGATTGCCGATTTTTGTACTCAACACACACTTATATTGGATGATCCAGCTCATCAAAGCTGGGAACAGAAATTGGATGACCAATGTATTGCATATAAAAAAGAATTGCTTAAATTTAAGCGTGAAAAGAGAGCTACCGTGGACACAGACTATGAGACCAATAGAGTCTATAATTGGCTATCTGGCCAAACTGCTGGTAAAAGACCTGACTCTAGTGGACGCCGCCGCAGACCTGGGCAACAATGGGGTGGACGTAATAATGACAAAGGTCCAGGCCCCACAACAGTGAGCGATAGTGACTTTCAGTTCTCTGAGTCTGATGATGCGTCTGGTTCCCAGGGCGGCCCTTTAGAACAGGGCGCCATGGCTTCAAGCAGCGCAACAAAAAGCCGGCCACCCGCAGGGGGGGGGGACAAAACCAGAGAAATAAGGCGCAATCCTCAGCGTCTGAAGGCCGCAAAGAAATATTGATCTTTAACTTGTCCAAATGTGTCTTGTCCGCTACTGAAACTGATGTGCTTAACAGAGGGTTGTCATTTGTTCCAACGAATGCATTCGACGAGTTCAGCTGGAGATGTGATCAACACCGCTTCATGTGGAAATTACGCTTAAAGGAGCACTTCCAACATGTCCCACCTGCTGCGTCAAAGGATCCTGTAACTGCATTTGCCAGCTCCCTTGCCAAATCAACCTTCGATCCCCCTTCGTCCAACGCATCAATTAAGACATTTGGACATTTATTGGATCAGTCAGTGTCTAGATACCAGGCTGCTCCAGGCCAGGTGCGCAAAAATTTGTCATATGAGGAATCTTTAGCTTTGAAGCGATTGAGTGAATATGATGATATCCTCATAAGACCGGCTGACAAAGGTGGCGCAATCGTCATCCTTGACATTGGGGATTACAGAGCGGAGGTGTATAGACAGTTGGACGATGTGGCAGTATACGAGAAGCTACACCATGATCCAACTGTACATTTTCAAAAGGAGCTACAGACCATCTTTATTGCAGCTGTTACTAGCGGACTATTGTCTGATAAAGTGCGCAAACATCTTTACAAAGAATTTCCATCTGTTCCTGTGATGTATATCTTGCCCAAATTGCACAAAGATCCTATTAATCAGCCGGGCTGCCACATCATAGCGGCAAGAGATTCCCTTTACCAACCAGTGGCCCAAATGATGGATTATTTATTGCAACCCCTCTTGTTACGTAAACAAGCTTTTCTCAAAGACACCACCAGTTTCTTAAATCTTCTTGCAGGCATTGATCATGTTCCTACCAATACCATCATGTGTTGCCTTGATATTAATAGCCTGTACACCTCCATCCCTCACGGTGGGGGTTTGCAGGCTATGCGTCAATTCTTGTCTGAGTTCCTGGATCCCGATGTTTTTTCCCATGATTTGTTTTTGCAATTGCTCACCCTCACCCTAGAGAGGAACTACTTTCTCTTCGATGGCCATTTTTACTTGCAGAAACGTGGGCTTTATTATGTGGGCCAGACCACCTGTCCCTTTAGAGTCAGAATGGCGCAACACCGATCGGCAATTGATCTGTCATTAAAGGGCAGAACTGTCGATCAACCTGTGGCGCGCCATTTTAAAGCTTTATGTCACCCACTGGCCTCCCTCAGATATTATATTATCGATCATATCAAAGAATCCCTGAGAAGAGGAGATCGTGCCAGGCAGCTTCTAAGGCTAGAATCCAAGTGGATTCTTAGATTGGAACCCATCCACGTGGCCTCAATGAAAAAATAAATTGGAATGCCATCATGTGATTACTGTTAATTTTGTATATGAATAGTGCTACTCTGTATATATTTTTTCATATATTTTTTTATTTTTTATTTTTCATTTTTTCATTTTTTGTGTTTTTCATTTGTTCATATTCATTTATGTTTACATTCATTATGGTGTTCTTGTAAATAATGTGCACTTCTTTGCCTCCCCTCAGGTCCGGCACCCCCCGACGTCTGTGTGCTTCTGCTTCCAGATATGCGCTCTCACTACAACAGTGAGAAGCAAGCTTCTCTTGTTACTAGGCAACCTTATCCATTGTGCGCCGGAGGTTGAATGACGCGCACTTCCTGCTTGTGCGTCCAGAATGTCAGCAGTGTGCGGGGGCGTCCGGAGCTGATGGCGGCTATAATAGAGGTGAGTGTAATGCTTATCATTTGTTGTGTGTACCTGATGAAGGGGGTCATACCCCGAAAGCTTGTCCTTTAATACAGACTTTCTGCATTATACAACCGCCTCTCGAGTGCTGCTTTCTTGGAACAGTATATATATATATATATATATATATATGTATATATATATATATATGCTGCAACGAATAGGCACTCTGGACACTTTCAACATTCAGTCAAATAGAAAATAAGACACAGCTCACACTAGCTGCAGTTGTCAACGTTTCGGGTTACTACCCTTTATCAAGACATGATAGTAGTAACCCGAATATATGCTGCCTATTCGTTGCAGCATATACCTCCCCCCAAAGGGACGGAGAGCACCGGACCACAGAGACCTTTAACAAGGAGAGTGCCAGGCTATTATCCATATATATATATATATATATATATATATATATATATATATATAGGTCCCAAGGTCTGGCACTCGCCTAAGAGGAAATAACAGGCTCCTGGTGCCCTCCTATGTCAAACACAGATATCCACGTAGTCGGGCGGCACTCACGGAAGTAACAAGACAGACACTCAAGGTGCGCTTAACGTTTCAATCTTTATGGATTTTCATCAGAAAATTATGAAAATCTGTAAAGATTGAAACGTTAAGCGCACCTTGAGTGTCTGTCTTGTTACTTCCGTGAGTGCCGCCCGACTACGTATATATATATATATATATATATATATATATAGCTGTGTGTCCGTCACTCCACATGCGAATGACCATGTGAATCACCTGGTGCCTTCCCCAACTGGCTGGTCAGCCTTGGTAATGTAGATGGGTATATAGGGCGGCACTTTACCCATCCTCAGGGATCCCTGAGGACGGGTAAAACCCTAAACATGTCGGACCAATAACGGAATTTTTTTCACTTGAAATCCGTGAGTGCCACCCTATATACCCATCTATATATATATATATATATATAACTGAGCCTGAGACGGCACTCCCAATCTGTTGCAATAGAGTCCCTCCAAGGGACACAGAAAACAATGCGGTGCCCTCCGTGCTGGGCAGCAAAAGCAGCCAGTAATGTAGCGTGGGTGGGCGGCGGCACTCGAACAAATGACAAGACAGCAGGTAAGTATACCTTAAGTATACCGACGTTTCGGGACGGTGTTGTCCCTTTATCAAGGTGCTGGTGAATGACAAAAAACATACAGAAATAACTCACCTAAATACCCCTGGAACCGTTCATGCCGCCCGGCGTGGCGCTGATGGGCTGCGTATCAATGACGTCATCTCAGTCAGACGCGACGCAGGGACGCACGGAGGGAATCACGTGAACTGAAGCAGACAAATCACAGACATGTTAAAAGTTGCCTTAGCAACGCAGTACAAACATGATACATATATCGCTTAAAAGCATAAACCCAGTGAAATTTTACAGCATACAATCAAATCTAGCAAGCAAAGTGCATAATATAGTGCAGTATAAACAAAGCTGTAAGACAGCATCTGCCAAGCGCTGGGCTCAATATGGGCAGAGCAATGCAATGTAGATGCATAGCGGATGCATTCAAACCCTGTATGACACAATATATAATATCACTACATACATATTACAGATTTATAGAAAATGGGCAAATCCAAGATTTTCGTTTAAGCCCCGGGGTGACAAAGTGTCGAGGCAGAAGATCCACCTACTCTCCAAGCGCACAAGCATCAATGATCGGTCACCACCCCTAGATAGGGGTGGGACATGATCAATGATCCTGTATCGCAAGGAGGTCAGCGGATGCCTCGCCTCGACAAAATGCCTAGCCACAGGGAAATCACTGTGGCCTGCAGCTAGGCCAATCTTAATATTGGACCGATGTGCTGCTGCTCTCTCTTTAAAAGCACGATCGTTTTTTCCAATATAATGGCGTCCGCAGGGACAGCTGATCATATATACAACATATTTAGTGTTGCAACTGACCCTGTGTTTAATCCTGTATTTTTTGCCTGAAAATGGGTGGCAAAATGTGTCTCCCTGCACTAAGTAGCTGCATGTGATGCAACCGGTACAACGGAAGCACCCAAGTTTAGGTGTCCCCAAAAAGGTGGATTTTTTCGGAGGTGGAAATCTAATGTCATTCTTGACCAAATGGTCCTTAAGGTTCTTACCCCTTTTGTAAGCGCACATAACAGATTTGTCATGTAATGATGGCAGTTGAGGGTCAGAGGTTAGAATGGGCCAATATTTACGGGTGATCCTGCTCAATTGTGGGCTTTTGTTGTGAAACGAATTCACCCAAATCAACCTGTTACTGGTCTTGTTAGTTTTAACAGGATTTAATGCTTGTTCCCGGCTCATATTCAAGACTTTGTCCCTGGATTTAAGGAGCTCAGTGTAGTTGTACCCTCTGGCTCGAAATTTACTAACCATCTTGTCAAGTGATGTTACTAAATCTGTGCGGTCACTGGATATCCTAAGGACCCTCAACATCTGCGAAAAGGGAAGGCCCTTTTTGAGGGGAAGGGGGTGATGGCTGCTGGCCAGCAAGATGTTGTTTCTATCGGTACTTTTAGTGAATAATGAAGTCTTGAAGACCCCATCATTCAACCTGATATCAACATCAAGGTATTGTACCTGATGGTGATCCACATGAAATGTGAATTTGACTGGGGATGTGGTCTTGTTATGGTCTTCGAGTAGTTTGATGAGCTCATCAATATTACCCCCCCAGATGATCAACAGGTTATCTATATACCGAAGGTATAAGATGACATTGTTCCCCACTGTCAAATTATCGATAAACAGCGTTTTATCGATAATGTACATAAACGCATTGGCGAACGATGGGGCCACAGAGGACCCCATCGCACACCCTTTGCGCTGAAGATAATAACGCCCGTTGAACGTAAAATAGTTACGTGTCAACGTTAGGGACAGTAATTGCAGAAAAAATTGGACAGGTGGCCCAGTGTACAACGGGTTGTCAGATATTAATAAAGACACTGCCTCAAGACCCTTATCATGCGGTATGCATGTATAGAGGCTGGACACATCAATAGTGCCCAGCACACAGTTGTCTGGCAAAGGACCCAACCTAGACAATTTGTGGATGAGGTCATTGGTGTCTTTGAGGTATGAACGCATACCTTGGACACAGGGCTGCAAAAAGTGGTCAAGATAGATGGCAACAGCCTGGTATACTTACCTGCTGTCTTGTCATTTGTTCGAGTGCCGCCGCCCACCCACGCTATATATATATATATATATATATATATAGATATTAAATACATCGAAAATGTTTGAGCAAGTAACTGCGCCCCCCCTGTTACCAGGAGACAAAAGAAAGTATAAATGGGAAGAAATAGAGAGCACTAATGGTACCACCAATTTATCACACCTTAATGGCTAAATAAAGAATGTGATATGCGGGACAACATAAATAAAATCTTTTCTCATTTTATGATTTTTTTTAAACATTTTAACATCTAAATCTGTTTGTTCAGCTCAAAGTGGTGGTAGAGATCACAACACAGCATCCAAACCCTACGCGTTTCGTCTACAAAGACTTCATCAGGGGTTACAATGTACACAAACACTTAGTACAATGAAATGTAATTAATACACGTCCAATCAAAAGGTTTAAGGCATTCAACATCCAAAAGATATTATGCCGGAGTTTTTTAAAGATGATTCTCTGTATTGCAGCAAAGAACCTAAAATAGATTGGGTGCCTGGAGTGACATCTAACACTGGAGCTCTCTTGCTGTTTTTAAAGAAAGTAAATAAAAGATTTCGTAACAGAAAGTGAAAGCTATTTTTTGCAGGGACACTGATCTGTTTTAAACTGGCTGGATATGGAAAGAGGGAGCTGTTAAGGCAAAGATTGGAAGTAGGAGCAGATAGGTAGAGGCACAAGCAATCTTATAGTATAGCTACAATATTTGGAAATGTTGCGTGATATACTGTACATGCTGCAGAAACCTTGCAACAGGGAGTATTTGTAATGACTTGCAATGTGACAATTGTTGCATTACTATTTACTGCAAGCCATACTTGCCAACTTTTAAAATAGCCTCTCTGGGAGAAGCCCAAAGAGGACAACCGGATCTCCTGGTCGGGGGGCGGGGACAGGGCTAATGACTCAAAGCCCAGCCCCCAATCCATGCAAACATTGCAATTCACTGGTTTGTGAGTAGGGGGCGGGGCTAAAATAACGCGTTTTGCATCATTTTAGTCCCGACCCCTCCCACGGACCCGCAAATTTTGACTTTTCTTTCCAGCGGCTCCAGCGGGGGTGGGGCTCTGGGGGACATGTGGGAGACTTGCCAACCTTCCCGGGGGGCTGGAAGGGGGACCCAATTTTTGGGAAGCTCCAGGAGGGTAGTCAAGCATGCTGCAAGCAATGTTCTTATGCTGAGCGAAACCGACCATAATCTTTTTTTTTTATCATATAGACTTTGTTTTTGCTTCGGCAATGAAACGATACATAATTACAGTCCATTAAGAGTATAAAATACACTGAAATAAAATTGCGAACAGTTTTCAGATCAATGCCCTGAGACCTGTAATAACACAGCTGAATAAGTTATGAGAGAGCCTATTAGAACTCTGGGTCGCTTTTTCCATTATAGAATGTAATGTGTAATTATGTGCTGTGCAGGGTCACCGTGGTACACAATGGCCACATCTTTACATTGAGTCACGACTGCATATCAAAGTACCGAGATGAAGTTTGTTGCCGATTCCTATAATTAGGGCTGGGTATCAAAATGAAGGTTTCATATAATAAAGCAAATTGGGTCCCTTAGAATTTTGTATCGTTAACCCTATTCTTTCTTCAGGCGATAACGGGATTTTTTTTCTTTGGTAGGTTCATGGGATACTTTGAATTTGTTTCTATGTTTATTACACTTTACATAATAATTTTCTTGTTAGATACACTTTAAAATAAATAATAACAAAGTGACCCAACATGTACAGATGGAGCAGGTCTCATCCTGGCAGGGGATGGCGCTGGCGTCGCCAGCCGCCATCCCCCGCCAGCGCCATGGCGATGGCGAGAAGGGGACGCGCGTGCACGAGAGGCGCGCGCGTCCCCTTCCGACGGCACTTCCATCCGTTCCCCCGGGTCCCCGCCAGCTTGCCGGCGGTAACCCGGGGTCCCCGCCGCCTGCCCGCACCCCCCCTAACCCCCCTAACCCTGTCCGTCTCCCTGAGGTGGAGACGGACAGGGTTTCCATCGCGCTGGCGACGGAGACTGAGACGCGCGTGGCGGGTCGCCAGCGGGGACGTTCTGGTGATCCGCCAGCCAGGATGGGAAGTGCCCCATCTGTAGCTGGTTGCTTTTCCTGTCTATGAGGTGATTCACTAAAGCACAGATTGTCAAAGTTGGTCAAGGGAAATTATAATCTCCACCAGGGGATCTCTTAAAATGTGTCAGTGAGTCATGAATGCACCTGTGCACCTGCCGTGTGACCTGGAAAACCTGAACTGTGTGGGGTTCCTGAGGACCGAGTTTGAGAACCACTGCACTAAAGGAATGACAACAGTATATTGTCCAATACCAAACATGTAAAGCAAAATGTAGTTTAAAATTACCTTTGTTTCTAAGTGCCAGATGTATCAAGTTTCAAAAAGTGATAAAGTGGAGAGTGATAAACAAATAGCCAATCAGCTAGTAACTGTAATTTTTCAAACCCAGCCAGTAACATACTAGTTAGAAGCAGATTGGCTGGTCTCCACTTTATCACTTTTCTAAGCTTGATACTGTACATCTGGCACTAAAGCTTAAAGTGTTTCTTTTTTTGACTGGGTGACTAAAGTAATAGATCAAGGTGGGGCTGTAGATGTAGCTTATCTAGACTTTAGTAAAGCTTTTGACACTGTCCCACATCGCAGACTGTTAAATAAACTTGAAAGCTTGGGATTGGATTCTAAGATAGTTGAATGGATAAGAGCGTGGTTGCAGTCAATACAATTTATATAAAAAAAGAGCATGGTTGCAGGACAGAAAACAGAGAGTTGTAGTAAACAGAGTACAGTCAAAGGAGGGAAAGGTTACAAGTGGAGTACCCCAGGGATCTGTACTTGGACCGGTGCGTTTTAATATCTTTATTGGTGATATTGCAAATGGAATTGAGGGTAAAATGTGCCTTTTTGCAGATGACACAAAGGTATGCAACAGGGTAGACACACCAGGAGGGGTAAAACAAATGATTGAGGATTTAGGTAGATTCGTGAAATCATCACACCTCTCAATCATACTTAAATATAAAGTAAAAAACAGTAGTGATATAGCACCTGTGCCGCAACAGGGCAACTTTCCACCAGGTACTGGCCCCTCCCCCCAAACATGTGACATCACAGCCCCTTGCCGACCCCTAGTTATGACCCTAGACAGCACATCAGGCCACCACCAATTTAACTCAGTGTGCTCTCTGTAGTTGGCAACCCAATACCCTACCGTCATCGAAGCCTCAACTTAATGTACAATAAAGTATAATTTGTTTGGCGGAGGAACAAGAGAAATACAAACAAACAAACATAAACATTGAAATAGGCTTCACATTGTGCCGCACAGATATTCTAGTTAATGAGATTCTGCTGCCAAACGTTTTTCTCTAGGTGGGTATAAAACGTAACTGGTAAAAATAAAACGGGTAATAAATAACGTAGGATTCTGGTTAGAGAGCTAGTGGCTTAACTACGACTCCTAGCCAGAGGCTGGGAGTCAGAGCATGCTGGGGTTCACCGTTCAGTGACATCTGGAAAACCCAACGGGGACCCTCGCATGGTGTAAATCTGGCGTCGATTTGGGCTATAATAACGTCTGAAAAGCAGAATGACTAAATTGTTTAAATTGCTCATGTTGCTCTCATAAGTAATTATTATGTACTGTAGCTCGTTATTATAATCCTATTCACAATTAGAACCTAATAGCTATTTCCGTACAATTCCATGTCCAAAAACTGTACGCAATGAAAGATCTTTGTATTATATATGCCATGATCCAGCGGTCGTATTTCCTTAGTTAGTGGCTAATAAAATGTTTCGGCTGCAGGCCACCCAGAGGGCTCTTCTGCTCTGTTTCAACGTTCCAGACCTCACACATCTCAGCAACAAAGTTTAATAGAGCTATATTTCCTCTTTATTTTAATTTATTGGAAAGCATTAAAACAGGATCGCGTCTATCTGCGAGGGACACAACCTTAACTCGTTGCGGCTTCGCTGCACACAGCTATTATTTGCAGCCATTGTGAATTTGCATCATAATGATGCTGGCGTCTCTTTTTGGGCTGATTATACGTGTTACGGCTCCTCGGGAAAACTGCGATATACATGGCAGGACATGGAAATCCATTCAACATACTTTTATAAGTCCGTCATAGCGGTAACTGTTATGATCATTTTTGAAATATTCATAACTGTATTTTTTAGTTTTAAGGTCATATAAGGGAGCCCGCATCTCGCAGACTTAAAACTGACACTCGGCGCAACAGCCTGAATCGATACGCATGCAGCCAAAAGGGGGCATGGCTTCTCAGGAAGGGGTGTGGCTTAGCATAGCAACCCCCATTTCCGTCAACCCTGGATCTGTGACCATCAAATGATTTCTCTCGCCTTCGGAAGCAGGGTCGTTCGTCTGGGAAGCAAGAAGCCAATTGCTAAGCATCAAATGAAGGGTATGGGTAAAAACCGAACCAGAACAAGACCCCAGGGGGGGGTCCTATCTGGGGGTGTCCTGTCCGGGGGGCTGTCTGTGACACCTGTCACCAGGAAGTGAAGGAGGCGGAGAATAAAGCCTCCCTGTATGGTCCGGGCATAAAGCAAAAACCAGATGTCCGGACCACATGGAAAGGCTGTAGTCTCCTCTTCCCCATGTCCCTGGTGAAAGCTATCACAGGGACCCCCCCCCAGACAAGACACCCCCCCAGACAGAACACCCCCCGGACCGGACACTACAAGCTCCGGACTGCAGATTTTGATGTCCGGTCCGGCGGTCCTGGGTCTAGTCCAGGTCTGGTTTTTACATAGTCCCTCAAATGATCGCTGCTTAGTGAGAGCTACTAAATCACCCCCATACACAGATCAGGACACAAATTCTGATGGTTGGACTGTGGTACAAGCTTTTAACCCTTTGAACGCCGAGTCAATTTATCAAAAAAAGGCATGAAAATTGCCAGTTTTATTCATCATTATGACCTGTAATTTTACCTTATATAGGAAATATCTTTTTTTTTTTTACATAATTTTTTTCTTTGAATTTACATAACAAATGTGAGCGACACTGGGATTTTTAGTGGCTATCTTGCTCGTCTCTCTCAGGGATGTTGGCACTTATAGGGTTAAAATCTGGACAACGCCACCAGAAAAGTGGATTGATTTATTTCGTGTCATTTACATAAAAATATAAAATTGCTGAAATTTACATCAAATTATTTCCAGTGAATACAGCACCTGATCACAGGCGCACGGGCCGCCTTGCATAGCTAATTGACTGCTAAACAGGTGTCCACTTAATTATTTTTGTCTAAATGCATATTCTCCAACTAATAACAACAAGGTCTGCTGGTGTTTTTATTCATCCCTCTGCTGCCGTATGGTCCAAAACTTTGTTACTACTCTTCGTGTTCCCCGCAGTGTTAATGGTTAAGTCTTTTCTGCAGCAAAATAGAAAAATAAGACTGTAATTTTGGCTGCCATCCAACAGTTATTGCTGGGAAGAAGGAAGGAACACGGAGCATTCGGCCAATTACCTCTTCTGAATGAATGGATATGAGCTGAACTGTGTAGTTTTTCATCATTTTTGTATTGTGTACTCCCTTATTAATGTCTAATTTTCAATTATTCAATTCAGAGTGATGGGTCGCGATGTGAGGCTGCGTGCATTACAGATGCTTATGGTAGTCTAATGGTGCCCATACAATTATGCGACCAGATGTGAAGGAACATCGCAATGCAATGTCCCATCGCATCCGATCGCATCTTATGGTGCTTAAAGTGCCCTCTTCCATCACCCGATGTTGCCTGCCATCCGCAATACCACATTGGGTGCTGGAAGAGGGCTTAAACCCCCCCCTCAAACCCCCGCAGATTGATCCCCCGCAGACTTACCTATCGCGCTGGTCCCAGCGGCTCCGTTCTCCTGCTGAGGACCACCACAAAATGGCCACCCCCATATAGCGCACAGTTCTCTGAAACTGTCTGCTGTATGGGGGCGGCCATTTTCCGGTGGTCCTCAGCAGAAGAACGGAGCCGCCGGGACCAGCGCCATAGGTAAGGCTGTCACTGTGGGGGATTGAGGGGGGTTTGCATGGGTGGCGGGGTAGGGGTGCTTGGCGGGATGGCGACGGGGGGGGGGGGTGCCCCCCCTAACGGCGGGGGGCGCCCAAAACGTAGCTACGCCACTGGCTTGCGGCGGAGTTGTGTAGCGCTGCAAAGTAGTGTTGTGGACGGCGGGGGAGGGGGGTGGGAGCGGTGGAGGCGGCAGAATTTGAAAAAAAAAGTTTAAAACACTGGACGGCCCTCTGATTGGTATTTCCCCAGTGTTCCGGTGCGCCAGTCCGATATTGCCTTCCCCCATAGTAGGTGCAGGAGATCAAATGAATTTGGCATGCTATTCATGATTCCAAATAGTTGAGAGCTCTCGGATTACACCCACCGCACCATTTTTCTTACATACAAATGCCCCGTTGCATTTACACTAAGGCCCTTATTCTGGTTTACTGCCAAAAGCAAATTCTTTCTCAAATGGACCAAACCATGTGCACTGCAGGTGGGGCAGATCTAATGTGCAAATAGAATTAGATTTGGGTAGGGTTTGTACTTCAAAGTGAGATCTATATTGCAGCGTAAAAATAAAGCAGTCAGTATTTTCCCTGCACAGAAACAAAATAACTCACCCAAATCTAATTCTCTATGCACATGTTCCATCTGCCCCACCTGCAGTGCACATGGTTTTGTCCATTTGAGAAGGAATTTGCCTTTGCGAGTGAAACAGAATAAGGGCTAAAGAAAAGACCACTTAGCAGCTACGGAGAAAAGACTGAGATACCAAAGGATTAGAATTATTCACAAGACAGATATGCAGCCTGCAATTGCACAATTTAATAAAAATAGCTAGATGCGGCTGTACTTAAATGTAATTATTGAAGAAATACCCCTCTGGCTTGCGTTGAATATGATTTATTTGGTAGAATGATACCCTTATGGTTAGACACTCCACACGTTCTTAGCCTGTTCTCTAAATCAAAGTGGGGGTTAGAAAATTCTTTCAAATATTAAATTAAATATTCCATAAAAGTATATCAATAAATAAAACACTGAATTATTTATTTGGGTCTATAACCTTTTTTTGCTGAATTTTGTGCTATATCAATCAAATCCAATTCTGTATTTTAGATAGTTTATAAACTGTATATTTTTTCCCCTTTTCATTTTGGACAAAAGGCTTTTTTAGTTGATATCTTATGATTTTCTTCCCATAAAATACTGTTTTCCTGCTTCTAGTCAGAATGTAGAGAGGACGTTTTATCGTGACGTTGCGGCTGCCAGAAGAATCTAGTTAGTATTTGCTGTGTTTACTGGACTGGACTTGAAGATCTCTCTATTACAAAACAAATATTACACTAGAACAGGCAACATTTCTTTTTCCTTTAGACACTTTTCATATCAACTTTCATAGATGGGGAAAATATTCCCCATTCATGTCGTTTTTGTTTGAATATGACTTTCACGCAGATCTTCAGTCCACGCTGAGGGCTTTATGGATGAAGATGTTATTTTTTAGTAAAGGGTCAGTAGTGCATGTCCCCATGTGTTTGCACTGTATGTACAGCTGTCTTAATCTACTTTTTCAGATTTACACACTAAGAGGTAGAACTGTGTAAATCTGTGCTAAAAGGTTACCTAAACACTTACTTTCTGTATGTGTTCATTGATCCACCCTTCATTCATTCCCAAAGAGCTATTTACTTCTCCAATTTTGGCCATCTAGGAACTCATATAAAGTACGGTCTACAACCTGACTATGCACGGTCGTCTACACACAAGGCCCCCATACATTTGCCGATTCAAACCCAATTTCCCTTGAGCTCCCCCTGCCCACCCCGCTGCTCACTGGCTGCGGCCCACTGCCCGCCCTGCTACCCGAATCTCAGCAGCTGCCCCCCCCCCCTCTGACCTCAGCAACTGCCGCCCGCCCCCAGACCTTCAGATAGGTGTGCATCAGCGTTGCTTCACTGCTGCACACGCCTACGGAAGCACAATGTGCCGCTGATGGGTCCAATCCGATAGATCCTATATGCAGGCGGTTCAATCTCTAGGGTCCGACCCAATGCGCATTGGGTCAGATAGGATGTCAGATGGGATGGGATTTGATCCGATTTATCGTACCGGTCCATTGGAAACGGGTTAAATCGGACCAAATAGTGTATGGGACCTAAGTGGTTAGCACTGGTGTGCTATGGCAAGGGATAAATTAGGGATGGCTATCGATTAATCACCAATGGTGCCCATTGGGGCTATTGGTGCTTAACATCGATGATATAGAAACATTGACAGTGAAATACCATTGTTTTCAGTCATTCCTATTTTGGGGAAATGCATGTGATTGGCAATCAGAGAAGGGTGCAGGAATTAATGGGGTAACTATAAAACAAAACTGCTTCAGAGCCATCGATGGCAAACTCATCGACCACTGGTCGCAATACATTCATAGTTGTTAACCGTCAATGTTCATACTTAGGGTCAAAGCTAATTTTTATGCTTTCTGTAACTTGCCGGAGGTGTTATGTTTTTGCCACTTGAAAAGAGGGTAGAAAATACACAAAACGGTTTAATACACCGAATAGTGTCAGCCTTGACAACACGGGCCCAAAAAATGTCTATGCAAAGAGAAATAAACCTCTTCAGGGCACATTTGTGCATGTTTACTTAGCGGTTATTTTTAATTGCAAAACTTTTTGAATTAAAATTTTTTTTTTTGACTAAATCAGTCAATATATAATACAATTTATTTTAACTTGAAATGTATTATTTTCTTTCAATAAAACCTATGAAAAAGATAACACAATTAATGGGGGACCTCCTGCCTAGGTAGAAATTGAATTAAAAGCCTCCGGCAGCAAAACTGCAAAATCTGATGCAGAATTGAGAGTTTACTTGTTTGCAGAGCTTGTCTTGGTCCTGACTGCGCATGCTCCAGAACCAGGGCTGCACTAAGGGCCCCATGGGTCTGTGGTTGGAAATGTTAAAGGGCTTATATTGAGAAGGGGGGGTGTGGTTTTTGCAGTGTGGGTGTGGCCAGAGCACCTGAACACTATCAGCCTCACTATCTCCCGGAGGCAGATCATTTTGTGACTAAACTAATATACAATTTTAATACTTAAGAGTTACGGACGACTGTGTGGCCAGCGGGTGACTGGTCCTGATCATGCTGTCATGGCGATGGTATTATTATGTTGGTGCCTGGAGCTATAGAGCCATCTGTCCCATTGTTAATCGGGCAATTGTACACCTGTACATACAACATATCGGATGTGTATCTCTCGCCTTCCGCACGTGCTTCCATTCACGTCCTGATACAAGCAGCTATACTGGAAATAGAGACAGATTTCAGTGCTAAAAACATATGGAAAAGATGAGTACATTTTCCTGCGGTGTCATATAGCCCAGGAAGTGGGACGTGTAAAGGAAAGTTACTCCCCGCCCAGTATACTGTATATGGATGGATTATACAAATGTGCTTTCATTTACACTCTACTCCCAAGCTGATGTAAGCTACATACTGTAATGTTTACATAGATGACATTTTGTCAAGTAGGTAATATATGAGAGTATTAAATAAGTTGCCATTGTATGCTGGAGTTACTGGAATACAATTTCATCTTCATTACCGCAGGGTATACATATCCTCTGGCGGTCACCCATGACATAATTCAGGATGTTATGTCACTTTTAAGATGACAGACGTCGTAACAAATAGATGGAAATAATGGCACTATGTGAGCAGTAAATATATTTTCTTTAACTTACTTGCATCCATCATTGGTTCTTTATCTATTTTTTTATTTTTCTATTTTGCTGTCTACATATTTTTTTCTTGTCTGGCGCTGCAGACATCTCCTGTGGATTGAATCATTTCCTGGATTCTGCATCAGTTCCACGCCATCTTATGTCATCATTCACTTTTAAAGTGGAGACATCACACACACACACACACACACACACACACACACACACACACACACACAATGAATCCTGGATGCCCCACCATTGTGGAGGCAAACACACAGAGTGGAATGGCTGAAAGTAGCCCACTGTGGGTCATACCAATTATTTTGTTCTTTTTTTTTATCATTCGTGGCAGCTAGGTCATGAAAACCAATTATTATTTTTGTGTATCGTGGTCACAAGCAATGGGCTACTAAACAAAAACAAGTGTCCGTTGTTCTTGGGCAGCAGGTGTCAGTGGTCTATTATTCTGGGGCAGAAAGTGTCAGTGGGCTATTATTCTGGGGCAGAAAGTGTCAGTGGGTCATTGTTCTGGGGCAGAAAGTGTCAGTGGGCCATTGTTCTGGGGCAGAAAGTGTCAGTGGGCTATTATTCTGGGGCAGAAAGTGTCAGTGGGTCATTGTTCTGGGGCAGAAAGTGTCAGTGGGCCATTGTTCTGGGGCAAAAAATTACAGCAGCCATTTTCTGAAATTACATCATCTCAAACCGGGTCATGTTGTAGAGTCTACGAGTTGTCCAACCTTGTCCAAAGTTTGTGGCCCATTCAGAGTCCTAGCTTACATCTGTCTCAGCTTACATCTAGAACAGGTAAAGGTAGTATAGCCATTTGGTATCAAAGACATCCAGGGCCGGCTCTACCACTAGGCAACTTTAGGCAGCTGCCTAGGGCACCGGGATCTGGGGGGGCGCCACCAAGTCTGCAAATCAAAAAATCAAGGATGTCTATGAGTATCCTTGTTGTCCTTAATGCAGGTGGCGGCTGTGGAACTTATAAGACCTCACCTCTATACTTTCCCTTAAGTCATACTTCCTACATTGTTGCCCCCTCCTCCTTGTACTCTGTTGTGGGTGGCAAAGGGGAGGGCGCAGAGGACCTCCAGGAAAAAAAAGGGACTTGGCCACCTTCCCAGGGGGGAGGAGGTCACGGGATTGGATGACCACATGATTTAAAAAAATTGGGGGGGGAGGGAGTAGGTTGAAGTTTTGCCTAGGGTGCTGAGAAGCCTTACACCGGCCCTGAAGACATCCCATTTTGACTCTGATTGTTAAAGCCCCCTGCCAAGAACGTTGGGAAGATGAATTACATAGAATGCTCTCCATTGTAAAGTGGGGCATTATCTACACTACTTTATATCTTACTGTGTTCTGAACTGTGCTGTTTTTTTTATCTTGTAATCCCTCCTATGTATGCTCCTTTTTACTGTATGCCATTCCTTGGAGGATTTGGCATTCCCCTCTGAGCACTGTATAAACATTGTAGAACCCACCCCTCTTTCACCTCCCTTTGCCATCACACGACATGCTAAGAGCCGTGACACTGCCTCAACCATTGTTGTTTGCCTTCCAGATAGGTACAGAAGTGGAGATAGTGATTTCTAAGAGGCTAAATAGAAACAATTACTACTTTAAATTCATATAAGTATATATCTCTGATTTCCACAAACATAATAAACATCCAAAGACAGCTGCAAAGGCAGAAAAAAACGACTTCTCTGCTGTTATACTTGGTTTCCACCAAAACCTTTAACATCTTATCAGAAACCAATAAACTTTGTACAATTCGGCGGCTTGCAATCAAAGACCCAGCTGTTTTTCCAGTTTGTTCTGTTACTATGTGTTCTTGTCTCTTTTGTGTTTAAGGCCAAATAGGAAATAGGAAAACCTGAAGCTTTAATATATTTTAAAGGTGTTACAAAGTCACAGTAAATACTGCTTTATAGGTGGTCCAGGAAATGTAACACTGAGAATGTTAAAAACATTACTTTGAAAAAATAACCTAAGAACCTAAAGTCTAATCTTTGTGAAAACTAACGATGCACATCACTTTGTATTTGGAACTATGCTGTTCTATTGCTTTGTGTGATATTTTACTAAACGATTTTAAAATTTGGCAAATATACTGTAGTGGAGACATTGCCTGAAGGAATACAGATTAAGTAGCCACTAAAAAGGAATCCTGTATATATTATTCACATGTTGAGGATGTTGTCATTTTATGGCTGTACCTAGAAGAGGGTTCTGTATGATTTATACCCCTTTTACACCGCCGAAAAATCCGGGTCAGCGGCGGGTCAGATCCGGATCTTCGGCGGTGTAAATCCCTAACGCCGTGTCCCTTTACACGGGACTTCTACCCAGGTCCTGACCTGGGTAGAACACGGCTAGGACCTGGGTAGAGGGCGGTGTAAATGGGAACGCCGGGTCGCATGACCCGGCTCCCATTTACATAAATGGGGAACGTCCAACCTGCGGACCGCAGCGTCCGCAGGTTGGACGGGTTGTCAGCCTGACACTGACAGCCGGCGCTGCTGTCTGCTATACCCTGCAGACAGCAGCGGCGGCGGTGGAGGGAGGTGAACGGATGCCTGTGTGCGGCATCCATTCACCTCCTGTGCGATGGCGGGGGGGTGTGTGCGGTGACTGGGGGCAGCCCAGCAGCTTACCTTAGTGCTGGGATGCCCCCAGCAGCGTTCCGGTCCGGAGGCGGCGGTGATTGGCTTGGAGATTACATCATCCTGTCATCTCCAAGCACCGGGAGGGGAGGGGAGGGGAGGGGGGGAGGGGGGGGGGGTGCGGGCCAATTGAAATATCATCAATCACTTGGCAGACATTGTTATACTGACAATTATACCGAATTCGTACCCTTGAGAGTCAACCAGAACCCGCACTGCGAATGGTGACAAGCCCGCCCCCCTCACAGGCTGTGTACACTGCCGAACCCCTGTGTAATGTGAATATGGGTCAGTATGCAGTGGCGTAGCTACGTTTTGGGCGCCCCCCCGCCGTTAGGGGGGGGCGCCCCCCCCGTCGCCGCCCCGCCGAGCACCCCTACCCCGCCGCCCCACCGAGCACCCCTACCCCGACGCCCCGCCGCCCATGCAAACCCCCCCTCAATCCCCCACAGCCTTACCTATCGCGCTGGTCCCGGCGGCTCCGTTCTTCTGCTGAGGACCACCAGAAAATGGCCGCCCCCATACAGCAGACAGTTTCAGAGAACTGTGTGCTATATGGGGGCGGCCATTTTGTGGTGGTCCTCAGCAGAAGAACGGAGCCGCCGGGACCAGCGCGATAGGTAAGTCTGCGGGGGATTGAGGGGGGGTTTAACTATAGCACCGCAGCCCCCGGCGCCCCCACATGCACAGCGCCCCCCCCGCGGTGGCTGCAGTGCTATAGTTACGCCCCTGTCAGTATGTGCTAATATTATTTACTACGCTCTGTGTAAAGTGAATATGGGTCACTATGTGCTAAAATTAGTCACTATGTGCTGTGTAATATGAATATGGGTCACTACGTGCGAATATTGGTCACTGCGCACTGTATAATGTAAATATGTGTCACTATGCGCAGTGTAATGTGAATATCGGTTACTATGTGCGAATATTGGTCATTACATGCTGTGTAATGTGAATATCGGTGAATATCGGTCAATATTGGTCACTGCGCACTGTGTAATGTGACTATGGGCCAAAGCGCTGTGTAATGTGACATTTACCACTGCTCTGCCGGACCGATGATGAGGTGAGTAGAATTAAATGGGTGAACAGTGTACAGCGTGTGGGGCCCCCAGCGACATTTATGTGGTAGCATATGTAATAGCCATTACAGTGTGTGATATAATATGTAATGGGCATTATGGTGTGTGGCATAATGTGTAATGGGCATGGCATAATGTGTAATGGGCATCACGGTGTGAGGCGTAATGGGCATCACGGTATGAGGCATAATGTGTAATGGACATCACGGTGTGAGGCGTAATGGGCATCATGGTCTGAGTCATAATATGTAAGGGGCATCATGGTGTGAGATGTAATGGGCATCACAGTGTGAGGTGCAACATGTAATGGGCATCACAGTGTGTGGTGCAACATGTAACGGGCATCACAGTGTGAGGTGTAACGGGCATCACGGTGTGAGGCGTAATATGTAATGGGCCTTACAGTGTGTGGCATAATGTGTAATGGGAATTACAGTGTTTGGTATGTGTATTGGGAATTACAGTGTGTGGCATAATGTGTATTGGGCATTATGGCATGTGGTATACTATGTAATGGGTGTGTGACGTGTAATAGGCATTACGTTGTAAATTTTTGGCACGCGCCTTCAGCACGCACTGTCCCTATTATCCCTATTTTACAAAAATTTGTCAACCCCTGGCATAATGTGGAATGTCCATTAATGTGTGTGGCATTATGTTTGATGGGCATTATGGTGTGTGGCATTATATGTAATGGGCATTATGCTGGGTAGCATTATGTGGAATGGGCATTTCTGTGTGGCATTATGTGTGATAGGCATTATAGTGTGTGGCATTATGTGGAATGGGCATTACGGTGAGTGGCATTATGTGTAATGGGCATTACGGTGAGTGGCATTATGTGTAATGGGCGTTACAGTGTGTGGCATTATGTGTAATGGGCATTACTGTGATAGGCATTATGTGTGATAGGCATTATGGTGTGTGGCATTATGTGTAATGGGCATTACGGTGAGTGGCATTATGTGTAATGGGCAGTACAGATGGTGTAATGGTTAACATTACTGCCTCACAACCCTGAGATCATGGGTTCAATTCCTACAATGGCTCTAACTGTGCGGAGTTTGTATATTCTCCCCGTACTTGCGTGGGTTTACTCCGGGTATTCTGGTTTCCTCCCACAATCCAAAAATATACTGGTAGATTAATTGGCTCCCAACAAATTTTAACCCTAGAATGTCTGTGTGTGCGTGTATATGTGTTAGGGTGTTTCTGGTGGGAATGATTAATTCTGAAGCCCATATACATAAATAAGTCACCTTCTATTTAGTTTGCATTGGTGCCCAGTAGGCGGTGATGGACACGCCCAGTAGGCGTGATGTACACACCCCTCCAATGGTGCACCCCCTAATAAAATGGGCTGCGCACGCCTATGATGGTATTTAAAACGGGTCTGAGCCTTCACATTGCAGTAGATTACCATTTTAAATACCGTTTAAGTACCATTCACATCAGTTAACCCGTTTAAATGCAGGGGACAGCCTATCACAGGTCTGTAATCTGTTGATTTGACTAAATACTGTTTCAGAGCCATTCTCACTGCATAAAAAACGGCTCTGAAACGTGTAGGACTCTGCTTTTTAAACGTTTTGAAATACCGGTTATCTTTAACCAGTAAATCAACTCTGGCACTTTCCCACTGCAGCCTTAAATGTTTTGAAATGGGAAAAAATGGCAATATACCGTTTAACAAGTGCGATGTGAAAGGGGTATTAGTTGCTCTATTTTGTGTATATCTTAACATTACACTATATTTATTTTACACAACATAATAATGTTTAATTTATACTTATTATTATTGTTTATTTCAATGGTGCCACAAGGGTTCCACAGAGCCTGACAATACATCAGGAGCGTCTTAAGAGAGGAGGAGACCAGAAGCAGTGGAGGCTGAGCCTCTAGTGCTCAGATCCTACTGCACATGTTGGACCCTCCGCTGCGCCATGGAGTCTCCAATGCGCATGTGCAGATAGCAAGAAAAAAGCCGCCGCAACCAATTTTCGAGCATTTTTTTGCCGTGCTCCCTCTGCTGCTGCGTGACTCCGGACGGTAAGTATTACCAAAGTTGGCGCAGTGTGCATTCATTATAGATACGCCACTGCTTCCACTGCAGTGCCACTCCTAGATGTGCCACTGTTAATAAGGGATACAGTCATTAGGTCGACAAGCATTGGGTCAACACCATTAGCTTGACATGCTGAAAGGTCGACTAGGGTATGGTGGGAGAATAAAATAGTGTGCCGAGCGTAACAAGCGCAGCGAGCCATGCGAGGGGACGCGGTGCACTTTAACCTGTGTCAATGTCGACTGTGTCGACATTCGGGTAAAAAACTGTGAAAAACACCATGTCGACCCTTTTGACGGTCGACCTTGCACATGTTGACTTAATGCTTGTTTCTACCTAATGACCTGTTGACCTAGACTCATTTCGACCTAGACCCATGTTGACCTACACCACATGTCTTCAACCTGTGGCCCTCCAGATGTTGTAGAATTACATGTCCCAGCATGCTCTGACAGTTTTGTCATGCTCTCATAGGAAAAAAATGTGGCAATGCATGTTGGAACATGTAGTTTCACAACCATAGGCGAATCTAGAATTATGGTAATGGATGGTCCCAGATCTAGACATAATAGCAGGGGGACCTTTGCGCGGAGTAGCCGCGTGGCAAAGAGAGGCGTGACCTCATGGGAAGGCCCATTACATACTATATAACAAACCGTAATGCCCATTACATATTTGCCACATAAGTGCTGCTTACCTACGTGCTCATTGCTAGGGGGTTCTTGCTTGATGGCACCATAGTACCCATTACACATGATGCCGCACACCATAGTACCCATTACACATGATGCCGCACACTATATGACCCATTACACATGATGCCGCACACCATAGTACCCATTACACATGATGCCGCGCACCATAGTACCCATTACACATGATGCTGCACACATAATGTCCGTTACACATAATGCTGCACACATAATGGAGGTTATTCTGATCGTAGCGGCCAAACGTGCGTACGTTCCCAATTAACGTACGCTCTCCGTACGCGGCCGTTGGGGTTAAGTCCACCCACAAGTCAGCCGCATACGTACGGCCAGAAACAACGTCAAAGGGGAGTGTCGTACAATTGAGCGTACGCCAACGTACACGGACGGCCCAGCCCTTACACTCCTACAACTGGCGTACAACAGAGCGTACGCCACCGTTTACGGACGTCTCTCGTACGTCTTCCCACCGACTTCTTGCGGAAATCTGAGCGTACGCCAGCTTGCACGGACGGGTCCCTATTGTTTTCAATAGAAAACTCAGCTTATGTCACCGCTCGTGAGAGTGAGCGTACGTCCGTGCACGCTGGCATACCCTTCACATATATGGACCCGCAAATCTTGCCTTTCAACTACAAATCAGACAATTAATTAATTATTCTAATTGTTATTCAATTATTGTTTTCTATTAACTCAATTGTCTACCTTAATAAAGACCCGAATAAAACAACATTTTAACCCTCATTACATGTATATTTGTTATGTTCTAATGTGGCATTTTAATCACTATCTATGTGTCCCCATATTGCTGTTACTTTTAAATCAAGTTATGTTGGTGTTTCTGTATATGTACTAAATTATGTCCATAATTAGTTTGTCCAAAATGTGTAACATGTATACCTACCCTGATGTTATGTGTGATGTTTTAATCTAACAACATTAAACATTCATGCATTTTCACTATGTGTTATTTTACTCAAAAACACACACATTCACACATCAATCATTACCCCTCACCTCAAATTACAAATATAACTTACATTACACATCTGTATGTACCTACCCTTACAAGCCCTCTAACATATTTATTATTAAAAACACAGGCAACTTCTAACTGAACATAAACTTTTATTAAGAACAAACATAATAAGGGGGGATAAAAATAAATTAAATGAGGGCCTCCAAACGTAAAAAAAGAAGATTTAAATAAAAAAGGGTAAGGAATATCTCCCGCAAGATGTTGTCCACCTCCTCCTGGTGCTGTTCAGTGTCTGTAGTGAAGGGATAAAAAAAATAAAATAATACATAACATACACAAATGTTTGTTGTATTTGTACATAATAAAAAGTTGTGAGTTATGTGTGAAGGCCACATACATTTTTAAACTACATTGAAGATGGGTCTGCTGTAAACACAGTACTAAAAAATAATATGTTAACACACACATACTGTACATAGTAAATAACATTAATTAAATTACTCCTTCTTGGATGAATGTATGCTGTATCCCAATTGGTAGTTTGGTTTTGGGGAACTCTCCTCTAACCTCACAATTAGGCTGTGCTATTTAAGGGTTATGACATTGTTGCGGCTTAAGCACTCCTTACTATTTGAAATTTAGGACATTGCTGTACAAATTATAGGCCTAAAGCTATGTTTGTAAAGCATGCATCCGCATGGCCTCACACACTATTAACAAAACAATCTATAAATTTATGTTGCACATCATGCTGGGAAGTGGAGTTACCCAACACCTGGACCCACATAACTACAACACCACTAATGTCGGATATCTCATTGGATGTACTGTTATGTCAATTATTCAAGTGGTGAGGCATGGCCACACTCCAAAAAAACACCAAGGGGACCCTTGTTCCTGGAGAAGGACAGGCCTCACCTCATGGTCGCCCTGCAGTGATATGTTGCAACTAATGTTGATGTTGGATACACATATGTGGTTGTTGTGATTGTTTATGTGTAGAAATGTGTAGGTAAACATTAGACACATTATTTACTTACGGCTAGTTGAGCCATCCTGCTCGCCGCTGGTTGGGTGTGCGGTGGTTGGGGGGGTCAGGAGCAAGGGGGATGGGATAGGACTTTGGATACTGGTACTGGGTTGGAGTGGGGATTGGAGAGGTTTGGGGGTGGGTGGTGGAGAGGTGTAGGGGGGTTGGAAATGGGGGGTTGGGGAGGGGGTGGGGTAGGGGTGTGGGTGGGTGTTGGGGAGGGGGTGGGGGTAGGGGTGTGGGTGGGGGTAGGGGTGTGGGTGGGGGTAGGGGTTTGGGTGGGGGTTGGGGAGGGGGTGGGGGTTAGGGAGTGGCTGGTGGAAGGGGATGGCGAAATTTGGTGGGCCCCAGCTTGACCCATTGTCTCCTCCTCTTCCTCCTCCTCTTCCTCCTCCTCTTCCTCCTCCTCGTCTGGCTGCTCCTGGGCTGCCTGCTCCTGGGCTGCCTGCTCCCGGGCTGCCTTCTCCCGGGCTTCTATGCGTGCTCTTGCCCGTGCTGAAATGTTCATGTTGATGGCATAGAAATCGAAGATTGGGTTTCATAAAAAAGGGGGAAAGAAAAATTCACATTAGTCATGCTCATAACCTTCCAAATTATCATTGCTGTTATATTTCAGACATTTATCATGCAAACTAATTGATATGCTACACCCAAAAACTGAGCAACTACTTAAACCCCCCCCCCTATACACCCCATATACACCCCCTATACACCCCCTATACACCCATATACACCCATATACACCCCCTATACACCCCATATACACCCCATATACACCTCATATACACCCCATATACACCCCCTATACACCCCCTATACACCCCCTATACACCCCATATACACCCCCTATACACCCCATATACACCCCATATACACCCCATATACACCCCATATACACCCACATACTCAGGAACATATTTATAAAAAGTACAGAAAACATTGCAAAAAAACGCAGACATACTAGTAAATAAAAACTTACATCGTTCAATATGGCGGCGAAGTGTACAAAGCAACACTGGCTGCCGCCGGCGCAGGTCAGACCAGCGCCGCTCAACTTGGCCCAGGCTTCTGCGGACGCCGGTCCGGGCGTAGATTAGCCGGCGGGCAGCATTATATGCCCGCCGCTTGTCAATGTTCGACACATATGGGCCCCTGGGCCCCAGGCGCCGGTCCATGACCTCAACCAAGGCCAACAGCTCCTGGGTAGAAAACGCCCTAGCCCTGGTTGAAGTCATAGTGGCAATGGCGCAGTTATTAATTGCAGGTACATATATCACTTTTGGTGCTTGCTGATTGGTGTAAAAAATTGTTTGTTTAGTATTAACTTTATTAATCCTTCTTACATTAACAAACTGGATGCGAATAGAAACTTACGCGGACCGTTCCGATATACACACACCATAACCAACAGCATGCATTCAATGTATAGAGAGGAACTGTATATACAGTGTGCGTAAAAGAATACACGCAACCGTCTACTAATAAATACGCTGCTAAAAGGGGCACAATGCAACATGTTGGTGTATGACAATTTCAGACTCATGACATATGTAAGGAAAGCATTATAACGTGATGTTTTGAAATGTGACTCACAAAGCATACACGAACTCCAACAGATACCAGCTGACAACACTCATCATTGGAATGACAGGTGCTCACATTTCACGATGTAGCACACAATGCTCCACAACCTGTGTATGTGCATATACAGGTGATTGATCAGGTGCGTTGAGACCTGCGTAATTTAAGCGGCAATTATCGGCGGGAAATATCGGCGTAAATTAGCAACTACATTGCGGGGAAAAATATACGCCCCCTTGTTCATGGCGGGAGATTAACATATAAATATTCAGTCAGATGCAGGCCAGAATTGCTGCAAACATGTCTAACTCAGACGATTCCGCAGCTGAGGACGCTCTACAGAGAGCTACAGCAGAATCCCTGCTTGAAGCTTTGCAGAAGAGGGAACAGGAGCGGAGAAGGAGGGCTCAAGAGAGAAGTAGCCTGCAAGACCAAGCGGGCCCCTCACTAACAGGCCCTGTTCAACCTCCACCAGCTCCACAAGGGCCAAGCAACCAGCCAGAACAAGAGGTTGCATCTCTCCAAACAGGTGTGACCCAGCAGGTGCATGGTGAGAGAACTGGGGCCACCAGAAAACGAGCTGCAACATCTAGGGTGAGGACTGAGCAGGATACCACCACCAAAAAGAGAAACCCTGCATTTGTAGAGGCAGAATTAAGAATTTTAGTGCCCAGAGCACGCGAATGGATCGAATTGCCAACCAGGAAGCCGGGTGCCAGTGCAAGGAGAAACCTTTGGGACAAGATCACAGAGGAAGTGAACCAGGTGTCACCAGTGGTCAGAGATTGGCAAGCGGTGAAGAAAAGGCAAGTGTGTTTGTCCCCCTGATAATGTCATATGTGTGTACATATGTTACATGTATGTTTTGAGAATAATAGAAAGGTGTGTTTGTAGATAGTGCTACACTTCAATGTTACATGTGAACACAACCATGTCTAATAACCCACATTGATATATGAAACATGCACCATTGGTGTGATGTGAGGTTATGGGCACAGTTCTACTCATGTGAAGTATGTGAAGTATGTGATGGGACAAGAGAAAGTGTGTTTTGGAAAGAGTTGTTGTAACGTGTTCCATATGATGCTAATGAAACAAGAATGACCAAACTGTGCACATGTAGCTGGTGAGAAACTACACATCCCAGTATGCCATCCCATAGTTAAATGACTCCATAATAACCACACTGTCAAGCTATGGTGGAATGTGTAGTTTCACAACAGGTGGAGGTGCATAATTTGGCCATGGATGATGTCATTTCTGCATAGTGATCTATGTATGTGCATTTAGTGGCCTAATGAATGAGATGAGACACTGAAATGCCTCCTAATGGAGACATTAATGTGTGTGTGGGACACATATGGCTAAAAAACATAAGATCACCCACACTAGGAAATGTAACGTAGTCATGATGTTCACTAGCACAGTGGTGCACATATCTCATGGTGATATTTGTATTTTTAAACTTGTAGGTGGACAGACTTCAAAACGACACTGAAGAGGAAGATGACTGACCGGTACAACCACAGCATGTCCACCGGGAGAGGTCCTATGCCCGATAATTTGGAGTATACCCCCTGGAGCAGGACGCCTTGGACGTCATTGATGTGGCCGAGGTCAGGGGGATCTCCAATATGGACAGTGAGCTCCCGGCGGAGGTCTTTGATGCTGCTTTTGCTGGTAAGTCACAGTAATGCATTGTATTTTGAAAGATATTTTTTTGTGCGTATGTGATGGTGACATTGTTTTCAATTATTATCCTAGAAGAAGCAGAAACCCAGGATGAACCGGCAGCATCTTCCTCTGCAGAGCCACAGGTGGAGCAAGTGGTCCAGCCTCCACCAAGACGACACCCCCAGCCACAGTAGACATGGGATGAGAGCGTGATGGTGATGCTGGAGAGGATCGAGCAGCAAGGGGTGGATGCTGCGATCCGTCAGCAGCAGATTGGGGAATTTCTGGCGGATTGGAAGGCCACAAACAGGCAGCAGTGTGAGGCCTTCAACCGCATGAATGACACTCTGGCGGCTGGCATGCAAAGCATTGGCCAACACCTCAGCCGCCAGAATGACATTCTTGCGGAGCTGCTGACCACCGCCAGGTCCCTAAGGGACAATCCCCTATCTGCTGGCCCACCCCAAGCTGCTCCCCAACCTTCCACCTCTGCTGACCCTCCTGTGTCCACTAGGGGAAGACGCCGCAAGCCATCTGAGCCAAAGGCCCCTGTCCCCAAGGCTCCATCTAAAAGGGGGAAAAAAGGGCCCAAATAATGAGACCTGGTTCACTTCCTCTGTGGTTGGACCCCAAATGTTTAAATTGCACTGGAGATCCACTTCCTGAGTTGGCCATCGATCCATTTTCGTGCCATGGGCATTAAAGTTCTTATTTTGACCTCTACAAATGCAGGATAAATTTTTGGTGGTGTGTATCTTGCTTAGTATTCACCCTGGTTGTTGCAGTACGTATTCTGGTGTCCCCATTTCTTTCACCATTGCATTTGCAGGGTAACACATGTTTGGAGATATGCAACCTCTTGTTCTGGCTGTTTTTTTATTTTTGTGTCTATTTTATTTGTTTATTTGATTTATGACATTAAAGTGTCAAATAAGCTGTGATGCTGAACAGCAAATAAATTTATTTTACCAATTAAAACAAAATTGTTGTATGTGTAATTTCTTGTGTGAAACAAATACTAGATTTATGTGTACTTACTGACCAGGGTATTTTTGAACATTTGTTGAAGTGTGGTAGAAGTTTCCCATGTGTAACCCTCTCCATGGCCATTCCCATGTTCCTATCCAACTTTTCCCTGATAATTAGTTTGTGTCAGCACATGTGCAGAGCAACTTAATAGGTGAGAAAGCAGTTTGTGTGCAGGTGAGGTAGCTCCTACAGTAGTAGGTAAAAGCAGGTCCAGAACAATGCTTTCCTCATGGAGTGGGTGAGGCAGACAAACAAGGGTCAAAAGGTACATTTGTGTAGGAATGCATATGTGTCCTCCCTAAAAAAAGATGTGTGAATCGGCCAAACATGAGAAAATTGCTTGTGAACAAACATGTATAACTTTTTAAATATATATGATTTTACAGTGTCATAAGCAGATGTAGGAATCCTTTGTTAGAGAGATGTGAGTGCAATAATGTGATTGGTGGCATCTTACATCCAGAGTGTAGTCAAATCCAATTCATAGCAGATCAGATAGTGGTACAGTTCTGTATTTTGGGTACTATACAAAGATTGTGTGCAAAATAGTGGGCATGGGCTTAAAACATTGCTGAAACATCCTTTGTAGGTGTTAGATGTGGTTTATGTTATTGTATCATAAATACAAAACCTATGTTTGTATTACAGTGAACACGTTGACACATGTCGACTTGTGTAGATTGAGTGTGCTACTGTGTAAAGTCTATGAAAGCACGTAGTGAATGTGTATAACTGTTTTTCAAATACCTACCTTAGCATATATAAGCAGGTCTTAAAAAGATTCTTACCTTAAATTAAACAAACCTTTAAATGTAGAGAAGTATAGAAAGATAAGCTTCCAATGTGTTTGAGTGCTGTGTGTGGCTTGCAGGTAGTGAAATCATGGTTTGGACTTAATAGACTGCAGCATTGCTTATTACATTCAGGTGTATGTGTTTGAGTAGTAATCAGCGTTAATTAGCAAACCCAGGCGCACGCAGGCATGCGGTATCTGTAGGGGTGGTCTGAGCTGGCGGTTGGCGGCCGCCTGTTTTGTGTCCGAAATGAACGGTGCTTTAGGCGATCGTGCGGTAGTAGCACCGCTCATTTTTGGTGCACACCCCCGTGTACGCCCATATTTACGCCCATTTTACCTCATTATTTCGGCCGCTCCCCTCATCACGCCCCTATGCCGCCCCCAATGCCCGTACACTCGCGTACAGGTTTTTTCGCACGTGGAGACCCGTCCGTAAGCGTTGTGGAGTGTTCGCGGCTGCGCATTGGAGATGGTACGCATGCGCAGATCATGAAAAACCCCGGAACGTACGCGTACGGCCCGGCCGCACCAACCAGAATAAGGCCCAATGTCCCTTACACATGATGCTGCACACCGTAATGCCCCTTACACATTAAGCCACACATTATGCGTAATGCCCCCACATACCGCCACTTGTAGCGTCTCTTAAGCAATGCCCCTAAAAGTGCCACTTACTGTAATTTTTATATGAGCCTTCGCTGCTGCTGCAGGGAGAGATGGAGAGCGGTGCAGCTGCTTCTATGCGGAGAGGAGCAGAGCGCAGAGCACGCTCCCACTCCCCTCCTGGTGTCCCCTCTAGCCGGGTGGACAATTGAAATATTGTTAGCGCTGTTGTTGTGCGTGACGTCGGGGGAGCACGCCGGGCGCCGGCACCACATGATTAAAGGGGGGCGGGCTGAGGTGAAAGCGGGGAGAAGAATTGGAGCGGAAGCTGCAGGGGTGACAGTCATTGACAGCTGGGCTGAGAGCAGGGGGCTACCTGGCTGTATTCAGAGCACTGCAGGTCACGGCTGTTTGAAATAATACCCCTTTCACAACAGAAAATGCAGGGATTTACCCGGGAATATGGTCCCAGGATCATGCAGGGATATTCCCAGACTGACCCCTTATACACCAGTCTAGTCCCTGCATTTTCTGGTGTGAGGGGGAGAGACAACCACTCCCCTCTCCCTACCCCCCTTTAACTAACCAGCTATATCTTCGGGACCAACTGACCCATTTACATGAGACCAGTATCATATTGAAGAACTTTTGAGTTGGCTTTGAATGATTTTGGTCCCGTGAAACTGGGCTGTTTGGTTCCAGAGAAATCTGCCCTCAAAGAACATAAACAGTCATGAAATTACATTTAAGAAATGAAAAAGAAAACGGTTTAACCTCAATATCCCTGGAAGCAATTAACCCATATGGATCCAGCCTGGTATCAGATTGAAGGCCCAGCGATTTGGGTTTGACTGAGATCAACCTCGAGCTTCAGTGATGCCGAAGGGGGAACTGGCAGCCGTTTAACTGGGTGGGGGTCAGAATTAGCGGGTCCTATGTTATCCTATAGGGAAAACATTCCAGCTTTGCCTGGCAGTATCTCCGGTTCCCAGGGGTGGTCCTGTGCACCCCCGGACCACCCCCTAGATTCGCCTATGTTCACAACATCTGGAGGGCCACAGGTTGAAGACCCATGACCTACACCCATGTCAACCTAGACCCATTTCGACCTTTCAGCATGTCGACTTAATGGTGTTGACCTAATGCTTGTCGACCATCTTGCTGTAGAAATAATGATCCATACCTGTTAATAATACTGTAGGAACAAAAACAATAAAATTCTATGATTTTAGCTGTTTTTATAAACCCCCCCCCCCCCCAAAAAAAAAAAAAAATTAAAAAAATTACAGATCCAAAACATGAACAGAGATCCAGATCCAAAACCCGAAAAGTGCCCCGTGCACATCCCTAGTTATAATAAATGCTGACATATTCAGCTCTGCAGAGATATTTCCTCCAGTGAAGAGCTTAAGTAATATGTTTTTAATATCCCGACACACTGTAACATGAAATCCATAGCAGAGAACATTACGGAAGCAATAGCAAAGTCTGACCTACTGACTTCACTCACAGCTCATAATATAATGGTAAAATAAAGTTCCAGACAGCTGCCAGGGATGATAAGTTGTCACTTCATATTGGGGCTGCCGGTGTATGGGAAAGGTAAGTAATTGAGGCACAAGTTACATTGTCCGGGATAAGCTATTTTGATACTGCCCAGGGCTGTCAGTGCTGACACAGAGAGTGATGTTATTCTCTGCAGCTCTGTTCTTAAGTACAAGCCTTTATAAAATATGTCCTACTGTATGCCTGCACTGTCTCACAGAGCCCTGAGTAATACCGTCCTTGCTGATACAATACGCTGCAGGTGGGATATATTGTTTAATCATTTAGAAAGTGATATTGATCTTAGGACATCAGTCGTCTTGTCTGAATTCAAATTATAAAGACTGATATTCTCTTTTATTTTCTTTGGTAGGAAACTCATTCAGTAAAATGTTATTGTTTGTCATAGGCATAGAGATGATAATATCTTCCATCTTATACTGTATATCATAGCTGCCTACCCTCCTGCATTCTGCAGGAGACTCCCTGAAATAACAGCAATCTCCCTCTCTCCCTCATTAGTCTAGCAATCTCCCTCATGACACCTAGTCTACATTACACTGTTACATCATAGTTACCTTCCCTCCTGCATTCTGCAGGAGACTCCCTGACATAGCCGCAATCTCCCTCTCTCCCTCATTAGTCTAGCAATCTCCCTCATGTCACCTAGCCCACATTATACTGTTACATCATAGTTACCTCCCCTCCTGCATTCTGCAGGAGACTCCCTGAAATAGCAGCAATCTCCCTTTCTCCCTCATTAGTTTAGCAATCTCCCTCATGTCACCCAGCCCACATTACACTGTTACATCATAGTTACCTCCCCCCCTGCATTCTGCAGGAGACTCCCTGACATAGCAGCAATCTCCCTCTCTCCCTCATTAATCTAGCAATCTCCCTCATGTCACCTAGCCCACATTACACTGTTACATCATAGTTACCTCCCCTCCTGCATTCTGCAGGAGACTCCCTGACATAGCAGCAATCTCCCTCTCTCTCTCATTAGTCTACCAATCTCCCTCATGTCACCTAGCCCACATTATACTGTTACATCATAGTTACCTCCCCTCCAGCATTCTGCAGGAGACTCCCTGACATAGCAGCAATCTCCCTCTATCCCTCATTAGTCTAGCAATCTCCCTCATGTCACCTAGCCCAGTATTTCAGGGATGCTAGAGAAATGGTTTGCTATTAGGGGGAGCCATTTTGTGAGGGTCAGTTTTCATGCGGCGGCGGAGGCATGCGGAGGGGTAAGGTGATAAGGGGGGAAAGGGGTGTTTAACTTTACCTATGAAAGCTGCTAGTGTTTTTTATTTATTATTATTGTATTTGTGATACTGTATATCTACAAGCGATTCTGGTCTCCAATGAAATTGTATCGCATTCCCAGAAATTCTTATGGCTTTTAGCTTTTTCCTCACTGAAGATTAAGGGTGAAATTTAATAGGATGAGAGATTCAGAAAGTGAGAGATTTAATAAGAAATCCCCAGGTTTTTTTTTTAAAGCGGCAATCATTTACACTGCACAATCAAACTGGTTCTGCGGTGTAAATGATTGCCGCTTTAAAAAAAAACAACCTGGAGATTTCTCTGAATTTCTCATCCTATTACATTTCACTCCAGATGTTTTTTCACAAAACGGAGGGAAAATATTTTTGAATTTCTTTTTTTTTCTTTAACATTATTGCTGCTTTTAGAGGAAGATAATTGACTATAGGCCCTTGTTTGAACAAAGGATTCTTTATTATCACTTACTGTATGAATATCTATTTACTTTTAATGTAAAAGATACATGAAAGGAATTTCACTAATAATCTCATTACTGTATACTGTATCCTTGGTTTGTGTTTCATAAACTTCTGGAGTAGGGTTATTTCTATTGAAAGGAATCAGTGGTCCCATAGAGATATTGGTTTTCCAACGGTTTGTGTTGTGAAATTTTATAATGACGTTAATTGTTAGAGTTCACTTTCTTGCAGTAAATTGAAGTTGAAATACCAGTTCTCCCAGCAGGGTCGCGTCCAAGATATCAATAGCGGACTTGTTAAATATGTGAAAAAAAAACCTTGAGATTACAGTGAAATGTTCTAATGCCATATTTACAACTGAGAGAGTAAAACTGTTCCTTCATTTTCTTTTTTAAGTTTTTGTGACATTAATAGAAATGTATCAAAGCTCGGAGAGAGATAAAGAGGTCTATTACTAAGCCTTGCATGGAGATAAAGTAGAAGGAGAAAAAGTATCAGCCAACTAGCAAACAAATGTCATTTTTCAAATACAGCCTGCAGTGTGGCAGTTAGGGGCTGATTGACTGGTGCTTTATCTCCAATTAGTCAGCCTCTGTCATTTTTCAAACAGAGGGGCAGATGTATAAGCCTGGTGAAGTGATAAAGTGGAAGGTGATGACGCACCAGCCAATCCAGCTCCTAACTGTCATTTTCAATCCCAGTCTGTAACTGTAGCTGTTAGAGCCCCTCTCTTCTACCCTGATCACTGCTTCCCATGCTCGAGTTCAAGATTTCGCCTGTGCTGCAGTAGAAAGCGCCCCCAAGCTCCATTAGACTCTCCCCGACCTTGCAAAGCTTAAAACAGGCACTGAAAACTCGAAAACTCTCCTATTCATCAAAGTGTACCCTGCAGCTGCATAAGGTATGCCAACCCTCTGCCACATGCGTTTACCATCTCTGCATTGCTTACATCCTGCCATCAGACCACCACTACCTGCTTGCCTGCACCTCATGTTATCTGCCGGTTGCCCCTTCTCACTAGATTGTTAGCTCCTCAAAGCAGGGCCCTCTTCCCTCTTCTCCTCCCATTACAGCTCTCTCCTACTCCGGGACAACCTTGGACCACACACTCTAATGCTGGTAAAGGCTCATCTCTACCTATGGCCGCCAGCCCCTAGTAGTACAATGATTACTCCCTCACTACTTACATCTAAGCTGTAGTGTGTCTTGAATTGGGGGTGCTCTTTGTTACCCTGTGACAGGGAAGGTGCCACTCTCAGCTCCGGGGCCCATAGCAGCTGCTATTCCTGAAACTATGCATGTAGGTACGCCCTTGATTGATCCCAACTGTGAGGTGCTCCCAAATTATCTGGTGCCCCATCAATACACAATACTTCAAATTTTTATGGGGAAAAAAAATGTTTTGCTACTTCAACATGTCTGATGGATGAAAACTTTTTACTAAATACAAGATACTTTCATGCCAGATACCGCTACAAAATATCTGTCCAGATGTGGGTTGGAAAGTCAACTTCTAATGAGCAAACACATTACAGAAATGGATTTTATTTATCTACTTGCTTAATTGGATAGAATTCTATTAGCATTTTCAAAGCATTGTTTTTTTACATTTTATTTCGCCTATTAATCGTGCTCTAAGCTTCCTAATATCAACATGTTCATTGTTGAATAAATAAAGACGGGATCTTTATTTGCCCGGAACGTAGCTGAACAGCAGGGATAACTACAGTACTGTACAGTCTGTGCTGTATAAATTAATTACTCTTTATGAAAGCAATTCTCTTTATGCTGTGACTAAATTCTCTGCTCAATTCCCTCATGACTCATTTGTGCTTTAATATTTTGGAGCTAAAATTCAGAGAAGGAAAGGTCAAAGAGCTGGGATATGATTTAATTTGCAAGTAGAATTCAAATTCTTAATTCCGGCCGTAAAAACTGTTTTGCTGAAATCTAAATCAAGTTTGTAGCTCATATGCAACTTGTAATTAAATGCTGATTTAAGATAATTAATATCCAATACTGGGGGGAAAAACAGACAATGCAGATACCGCTTAATTGGTAACGTCCCAGATTTTATGCACCAGGGGGGTTATTCTGATTCACTCGGAAAGGCACAATCACTCTTGGATCAACAAAACCATATGCACTGCAGGTGGGGCTGATGTAACATGTGCAGAGAGAGTTAGATTTGGGTGTTTTCTTTTTTCTGTGCAGGGTAAATACTGGCTGCTTTATTTTTACACTGCAATATAGATATCAGTTTGAAGTACACCCCCCCCCCCCCAAAATCTAACTCTCTGCACATGTTTCATCAGCGCCACCTGCAGTGCATATGGTCTTGTCCATTAGAAAGTGAATTTGCCTTTTGAGAGTGAACCAGAACAACCCCCCAGACATGTTGTTTGTGTTGACGATTCCCATATTAAGCTTTTGACTATGTTGATATTTTGATAATGTGTTTTCCTTTGTCATGTTAACCTCTTGACCCCATTGACCTTTTGATCCTGTCAACCTACCTCATGTCAACTGTTGACCTACTTCTGGCCGACCCATTCATTTGCACTTAGTTTCGGCAATCCTTGAGTACTTAGTAATGGAAATAATGTATTATTACAAAGTAGTTTAAATAATACCACTTTCACACAGAAAAGCAAAGGGTTAAACATTTCTAACCGGTAATTTGCCATTCAGCATGGGTCATTTCATTGTGTGAAAGGGTCAACATGGTTGAAATTCCTGGATCTTTGACCCAGGAATTTCCCAGGGTCGAACCCAGGAATTTCGACCCGGGTTGACCCTTTCACACAGAAATGCAAAGGGTTAAACATTTCTACCTGGTAATTTGACATTCAGCATGGGTCATTTCCTTGTGTGAAAGGGTCAACATGGTTGAAATTCCTGGGTCTTTGACCCAGGTATTTCCCAGGGTCGAAGACCTGGGAATCTCAACCGAGTTGACCCTTTCTCACAAGAAATACCTATGTTATTCAGAAAATGACCATGTAGAAGTGCTTGACCCAGTAATTTTATTTTCTGTGTGGAAGGGTGGGGGGGGTGGGGGGTCGTTTGAAGGGGGTGGCTTGTCAGGCTGGGATCTACAAAACAATAAATGCTGAGTAACAACCAGGATTTAGGGGCTATTCTGTCTGAAAGTGGTATTAGTAATTAACAGAGATAAAAGGAGGGGGGGTCAAAGGGGACACTCGTACCGGGCCCGACCAGTTGAGGGGCCCCAAGACTTTGAGGAACTCGGGGTCTGAAAGCATGGCTGCATAATCACTTGTCTGGCTACCTGTACTAATTAGTTTAGTGACATCACGCAACACACTAAACCATGCTGTCCCCCCCCCCCCCATCTCTGCCCTCCCGTATTATATTGCATTGTAAATATTAATTATCTATTTACTTCTAATAATAATTAGATATCTGTTGCCAGCCCTGGTTGTATAATGGGGCACATAATGTCCCCTATCCAGTATTTGTAATACCCCAATGATACCCAGGTGGAGCGTTGGCCATTGACACAAGTTCAAGTTCAAGTGAAGATGATGCCACTACCTCTGGTCTACTAAGAAAAGCGGTGGGGGGAGCATGGCAAGAGCGGAGGGTGCTTCCTACACAGGTACCAGTGCTGATTGTAGTGATACATTTCTTTGGATTTTTTTTACACTAAAAACGAGACAAGGGCCAATAATGGTCCACGTTGCAGCATATTCAGATATATATTTTTTAGTTGCCATTTGTTTCATCACAGCAAGACAGATATACTGAAGTTAGTGATAGATTAATTCAGAAAGACCATTTTTGTTTGCATTTAGTGATTCTGGGCATCATCATCTTCTACAAAAATATTTGTGTCACATTGCTAAGAAAACTGATGGTCTTCAAGCACAGTTAATCTTACAGCATATTACTGGCATTCATAGAAAAATGTCAGCAGTCTGGGCGCTGGATTGTAAAATGATAGTAAATGAGTCAATGTTTTCACAGATGAAACTATCATTTATGTGTATTTGCCCGGTTACTATGGTAATAATAACTTAGCGAAATGACTAAATAATTCTAAAATGATGTGTGTAATATGCACTTCATATGATGCTCAGACCAGATTTCTGTGTACAGGACAAGCGGATTGGTGTTATATTTCAGTAATGTGGTCATTCTTTATAACACAGTTTAAACCTAAGGTTAACACTGGCATTTAGGAAGAGAAGTCACAAGCTGTTATTAGGAGGGTGACATACTGTAGAATGGAATATTTGTATTATAACATACTTGCCGACTTTTTTTTCCTCCTCTCCGGGAGAAGCCCGGAGAGGAGACCCGACAGCAGCATGTCAGGGGGCGGCAAGGGCAGGTGTCATCAAGCCCCGCCCCCATGACAGTCAAATAACGTAATTCATGGGTTTACGGATTGGGGGAGGGGCTAAAATGACGTGAAATGACGCGATTTGCATCATTTTAGCCCCGCACCTCACCGCGGACCCATGAAAACTGGTAATTTTGTGCAGCAGGGAAGAGGTGTGCGGGGACTGCCTGCCCAATGCGGGAGGATTGCCCGGGGGCCGAGGGGGGGGGGGGGGTGACGACCCGATTTTCGGGAGCCTCCCGGCAATTCTGGGAGGGTAGGCAAGCCTGTATTATACTGGAAATCGTCTGTTTGCTTGTGTTTACACACACACACACATATATTGATTATTTATATATATATATATATATATATATATATATATATATATATATAGTGACAAGGATCACAAACATGCGGACTCAGATGAAGACTGTGTTGTTTATATTGAACAGCGGCTCTGCATTCCCTAGGTAAAACCCACCACTGTGTCTACACCACCAGTAGGTACATATGCTCAGCTCTTGTATACTGTAGGTCAAATGTCTACCGATGGCAGCACATTCTCCTTACATTATATACTGGTAAGTGAGGAGGGCTCTGTAAAGTGAAATATAAGGGTAGTACATTATTCTTGTGCAAAATTTCATTCAGATATAACATTGTGTCCAACATCTAATTTACCTTCCACAGTTACCAGGAATAATACGAGCACACTGTCACAGAGCTAAGTCCTGTTTACTTTACAGAATACAGCCCTAGGTATATAAAATTCTTGCTCTGCTGACTTTTTGCAATCTTTCAGATGTAATGAGCTGAGAGATTAGCTGCCGGCCTCAGGGTGAGATCTGTGTTCTTGACTATAAAGCTATAAACAGCCAAAAAAGGATCTGAAATCCACAAATAAACACAATTGAGGCAGCTGTAAGTCAGGGGCAACTTTGTGCAAGAAGAGAGGGCAAAGTGGTGCATGTACAAGTGCAGAAGGGCAAACAAATGATCTGAGTGGTAGCATGTGCTTATTTCTATACTGCAGCATCTGAAAGTTGGATGGGTGGCTTGTACCTATCATCTGTCCCAGGGCTGGATTAAGGGGGGTCAGTACCCCCTATCTATCTAGGGCCCCCTGTGGTCTGCATGAATTTTTCAAAACAGTTTTTTTTTTTTTAGCTAAAGGCTTTGTGCATGGGAGTGGGGTAGTGCTGCAGCTTCACCTATCTGCCAATGTGACAAAGATTAATGGTGCTGGGCATCGGGAGCCAAGGCGCACCGAATGCATTACTGGTAAGTTGATATTTTGCACAAGAGGTCAGAGGCTGAGAGGCCTGTGCTGAGCTCTGATTAGTGGAGCTCATCACATGCTTCTCTGGCTCATGGAGGACAGCAGCAGCAGCCTCGTCATGGGAGGGTTTATAAGTAGAGGCAGTGCTGACCTTGTGAGGTCTCCTACAGCGTAAGGTACAGAGGGACAAACACAGGCTTTTCATGTGGTATATATATATATATATATATATATATATATTAATCCCCCCCCGCAGTTACCCATTGACCAAGTTTATACTGCCATTACTCTGTGTCTTGACAGTGGAATATTCTCCCATGCAGTTTGCAGCCAGTAATGACAGGTGGGAGGGGGGCCTCCTTTCTAAAGTGACCCGGCCCACCAAAGGCTTAATCCAGCCCTGAATTGTCCTGATTTAAGTGAAGCTGTCCTGATTCATGGTCAGTTTCACTGTCCTGATTGGACAAAAAGCCTGGCTGGTATTAGTCATCATTCAGCTTCAAAAGATGATGTTATGGGAGGGGAAAAGAGACAGCTCAGTGGTTTGGAATCGCTCACCTGTGGCTCACCTGTGATGCTTGACTACCTCTACTTCTTGGGCACACACCAATTATACAACTTCCGATATGTTATTTTTGTATGCAACAATATAATACAATGTATCACAAAAGGTGTATGAAAATTGTTAGATGTTTAAGGACATTATGCCTGATAAAATATAAAAATAAGATATAAAGATAAAATAATGGCAACTAAAAAGGTGTATACGGGTGCACTAATCACATCTCAGCACATTGGATCTAGATTCTGCACTTGTTTGGCAGTTAGGGGTAAATTTACTAAGATGGGAGTACTATTGCAGATGGCATGTTGTCTATAGCAACCAATCAGATTATATCTATTATCTTCGAGAAGGTGCAAAAAAAATAAGAAATAGAATTTGATTGGTTGCTGTTGGCAACATCCCATCTTCTACAGTACTCCCGTCTTAGTAAATTTACCACAATGGTTATTATTGTTTTTAGGCCACAGTAAGAAATATTAATAACTTAATAATGGGCAACATTTTATATATTATTACCCAGTCAACCGAAGCCCATGTGCTACCAGTAGGGGGCAATGCAATTTAGCATTGCACTAGTTATCTCTAGTTGTTCACACCACACCACTGACCCGGTTTATTGCCAGGTTGCTGATGTAACGACCCAGGTCAAGGTGCAGTGTGAAAGCTGCAAACCTTATAACCCAGGTTGAGCAACCTGGAAATTCGACCCTCACTATAAGAAGAGTTAAACCCGGGTTTCCCTCTGTATAAAGGGCGACACGGGTTTAATGTGAATGTGCTGGAATCGCGATCCCAAGTCCGACCCATGTTTGTGATGTGAAAGTGGCACATGTAATATTATATATTATACTAACAATAAAATAATAGATATGAACTTTGTGGAATTCCTCTGTGTGCATAAGATAGTTAACTTTGTTGTTTGCTTAAACATAAGTGGAATCTAAACATAACTTGGTTGACAGTGTCCTTTTAGGAACGGAATAGTAATATAACACCAGATCGATTCCATGTAACAATTTGTTAACTCTTAATGAAAGTATATATACATACAGCAAGTGGTACTTGTCCTGGAGCATAATAAGGTTTTATACAGAAAAAACGATTTAAGTATGTGTAAACACTACACTACAATTGAGTACAGGGTTTGGCCCGCCCCTAGTCCTCTGCTCTCAGGTTCCTTTAAATGTCCTTGTTTAACAAGCATCTGAAGTATAAGATCTTCGTCCAAGTAGGTCACTGACTCACTACAGTATTGTGTTGTATATGCATTGTTTGAATAAATAATTGGTTTAAAGCAAAACAAGGCTTCGATAGCCTCAATCAGGATTTTTCTATGCTGTAAACTGGAAAGATTCATCCGTACCCTTCTCCCAATGAAGCAGCCGCCGCAGGTATTTATAGATCAGCAAAATGAGGATTGTGGTGCCCACGACATAGTGTGCGATTAAAATAAATACAAGCAATAATGTTTGCTCTGAGTAGACTTCTGTGATGGACTTTCCAAGTTTCTCTCTGTAGGAGCTATCTATTCATTAAATAGTTATGTAAAACCGCAAATATTTAGTACGTATCCCCCTAATGTATGACTGAGGGAGCGCTGGAGATCTGCTGTGATCCCTCCACTCTCAAAAGTAACTGCAGCCCTCATAGCTGTCTCTGGGGGGTGCGATGCTACCAGATTTACCAAGTTCTTGAATGTGAGGCCCCCACAGATACAGGTAATGCCATGTTTTTCTTGAGGAAACTACGTTTGGCTGGCATGTGTAAGAGAACTTTGGTGAAGTTCAACTCTAGTGTTATCGAGAGTGTTCTCACCTACGGTGTTCCAGTATGGTTTGGCTCCTGCTCTGCAACTGACCACAAATCTCTTTAGAGAGTGGTACAGTATGTTATTATTGTCATCCTTGCTGGCGGGTCGCCAGAACGTACGTGCTGGCGACCCGCCAGCAGCCACGCCAGCGAGGAGACTGAGACGCGCGTGCGTCTCACGCGCACGCGCGTCTCAGTCTCCGTCGCTAGCGCAACGGAAACCATGTCCGTCTCCGCCTCAGGGAGACGGACAGGGTTAGGGGGGGTTAGGGGGGGGGGTGCGGGCAGGCGGCGGGGACCCCGGGTTACCGCCGGCAAGCCGGCGGGGACCCGGGGAACGCATACCTCCCAACTGTCACGATTTTAGAGGGACAGTCCCGATTTTCGGGTCCTGTCCCGCTGTCCCACCCGCGGCAGGCATTGTCCCGCTGCGGGGGGGTGACAGTTGGGAGACCCCCAATCTAGTAGAATAGACGCTGTGCGCATGCGCACAGCGTCTATTCTCGTATGAAAATGAGGTCGCGGCTAATTAGCATAAGCCGCACCCTCATTTGCATACGCCCCGCCCCTTTCGGGCGCTCCCTATTTCCTCCGGCCAAAAGTTGGGAGGTATGGGAACGGATGGAAGCGCCGTCGGAAGGGGACGCGCGCGCCTCTCGTGCGCGTGCGTCCCCTTCTCACCATCGCCATGGCGCTGGCGGGGGATGGCGGCTGGCGACGCCAGCGCCATCCCCTGCAAAGATGGGACCTGACCCATCTGTATCACTGGCAGGCAAAATAATTGGGGTTGCCTTACCAAGTATCCAACATAAAGAAAGGAAATAGAACTGCGCAATGTAGGGGGTAACAGTACATGCAATTTATTTGCTCACTAATATGAAAAACACATACAACATACATATAATTAAAAAACAAATATAAGAAAAATAATAAAAAAGTACATGTAAATATAAAATATTTTAGCACAACCGGTTGTGTCTATTTAGTATGCAGATTTGTTAAAATAAAAAGGTTTCACTTCCCTTGAGGTTAGTCACAGTCATATTAGTATGTTAATTGGTTAGAATGGCTGGTTTGGTTAACAGTCTGATTATGGATTAGTGGTAAACTTTGCAGTAAATTTGGGTTATACTGTCCAGGTTTTTTATGTCTGGCCAGACAGTTTGTATTCGGGGTACCTTACAGCTGCCACCTGTAATTCCTCCGGTCTCCCAGTTGATGGTGCTGAATCACCTTTCGGTACAACTTTATCTGGAGTCACCTTTGGGTGGGTGGTCTGTTTGGTTCTCTGTATGGTCTCCCTCTGGTGCAATAAAAGATACCCAACGCGTTTCCCCGCCTCCGGTCATGGACTCAGCGGCTTTCTCAAGGACAAGGAGAAAAGCCACTGAGTCCATGACCGGAGGCGGGGAAATGCATTGGGTATCTTTTATTGCACAATTTTTCTTTCAAGATCATATCAAAATAATTTTGATAAGTTATCATGGGGCCCCTAAAAGGCATTGGGCCCATAGGCTGGTGACTAGTCTATGTACAGCATCCAAGAGAATGGCGAAGGCAAGGTGTCATGGAAAGGCAACTGGAAAAAACAAAAACAATAAGGCTTCAGGTTAGGTCTCTGTTGTTTTGGTTGTCTAGTGACAAAGCCGGTTTAGCAATTAGCATTGTGCTAATAAAATAAAACAATTGTCTAAAAAGGAACATAAGAGTTAATATGATATTTACTGTATACTCAAGGAAAAAGGGAAAGACAGAAACATACAAAATCTGTTTTTTGGTCAACCTCTTGCAACATCCTGTGAACTTTAACATAGCATAAATCCGCCATATACAGTAGTGCATCTTCCAACAGCATGCCTGTCTTTGAGAATTGGGAATGGTCAACAAGTTCAAAAACCTCTCTTACCTGATCCTGACCGAAAAATGGTCGGGATCAGCAAATTGGGTATTCTTAACAGGTATAATTTCCAGATTTTTATGGAAATGGTTTAGTTTAGTTTATAATATGTATTTGAACATGACTGATGTTTTAGGCTTGAAAGAAAAGATGCAAAGGTCTTTTGGGGCAGGGTTGGACTGCCTCACAGCATTATAGGGGAAATCCCTCATGGGGCCCACTGCCTCAGGGCCCCACCCCTTCCTTTAATGTCATGTTCTAGACCCTGCATTTAGATGATAGGGTCAGTTATCTTGTAGAGCATGAATATGAATGAACGGTTATGCTTGGTTTATTTAATTGAAACTGCACCATCCAGTCAATCAAAATCAGTGTTTGGTTTAACGTGTCAGCCCGCGCTTGTGCATATAGGACTCCAGGTTATAAAAGCAGAAGTTCTATCAGAGCACAGGACAGCTCTTACCACAAGAACTGTCCTTTGGGATTTTCTTCAAGCCTACAAGCTTAATAAAGGCTATTATGCCAAAATGCAATGCTTGGTGCTTCCCACCCATTGTGACGTGAGCCTTTCATTTGTCACTGACACAGAAAAAGGCCAAAAAAGAGGATGAAAACAGGGAGGTGCCAATTATCCCCAGACCTCACACCCTGTTGTCAGTCTGTAGGGTATTGGACAGGTGCCTGGGGACTGATAGGTAAGCTATATGGAGCAACAGATAATGGGGACTGCAGGCACAATGCCTGATAGCGCTTGTATATTTTGTTGCGAGACATAACACAGAGGGGTCGACATTTAATGTCCATAATTTTAGAGCTTTCAAACCAAGATCATGGGGGTCATTCTGGTTTAGAATGTTTGTGGGACTAGGTATGCGCATGGTCTATTATACTCATTTGGAGTTCCCCTTTGTGAATGGCTATCCAAGTCGCCAAGCCGTTCACAAGCATGGAGGGGCTATATTCCCCCCCCCCTCCCCAACCAAAAAGCTTTCTGATATCACTGTCATCGTTTAAAAATGTTTAATGGTTTATCCATGGATGTGAGCTATCAATGACAAATACATACACGAAATGCTTACCACCAGATATTATTATTATTATTTAACAGTTAACAGTTTCTTATATAGCGTACACATACTGTAGGGGTTTATTCTGGTTGATTCGCAAAGCTGCCACCAAACCCCACCCGCCGAATGTCTGCCCCCCCTCATAGCGTGGGTTCGCCTGCACAGGCTGCGAATGGACGTGTAGCATAAACATCCATTCCTATGCTGCAGGTAACCTCCCACATCTTCCGATGGTCGCCGATCATTGAAAGATGTGGAAGGTGCATGCATATAAAAGTGACTTTCAAGTCACTTCCATATACGTGTACGCTGGGACGGATATGGGCGGTGATGTCAGCTGCTGCTCCCCCTGTGTCACCGGCTCATTACTATGAGAATGCCCAGCATTCTCATGGGAACGCCCATGGGCATTCCCATATGGTGGGGGTGTACACCCTGCGGTAAATTAAAAAGATTTTATTTATATTTTGACAGAAATGGACAAATATAATGGTTCACTGGGACATTATTTATATTCCTGGTGTGTAAATTTTTTTTTTATAAAATACGTAGCAATATTTGAATAAAAATGATGAAATTAAATGACAACTACTGTAGCACCGGTACACATACACAGAAGGACTGAGGGGCACAAGACAAACATATAAAGTCCAGTACCGGTGCAGGTCCAGCGATAGCTGTGTATGTTCCTTTTTGTGGATTGAAAGAGTATTTGGGGTACCTTATTTCCAAGGTGGAGGGGGTCTGCCGGCAGACTTACCCGTCACTGACGTGTTCTGCAAATGTCGTTGGCGGGAACTCTACGTACATCATTTAGTTTCACCAGCAAGGCTTCCTCAGGATGTTGTGTGTAGTTTGTGCCCCTGCAGACCGGGGTTTAAGTACGATTTTCCAGCCTCTTGATTGTTTAGGAAACGCCACTTTATGGGCGTCAGGCTCACCTTTGTTAGGATGGTATCTGATGTCCTTTTTTCCGTGCATACCGGGATCTCATTGGCTCCCTGGGCGGTATTGGGGTTGCCCAGCGCCCCCTGCCCTTCTCTGCCCTATGCTCGCCTTGTAGGGTGTGTGCACCCAGTGAGCAGAATGTTTGCAGTGGGTGCACACACTCTACGTCTGCTCATGCGCATGCGCATGCACAGACACACAACACCGGTCCGCCGTGCGAATGCACGGAGGGCCGAATTAATAAGAATAACCCCCATATTCCGCAGCGCTTTACTGAACATTCACATCAGTCCCTGCCCCAGTGGAGCTTACAATCTATATTCTCTACTGTCAGGAGCCATGTATTATGGCTCAGTCCTGTCTTGTCTGTACTGTGTTGTTTTCAGACTGTTTTTGGACTCTCTGGTGGCCTCTGGTGGTGAGTCTGTGCCAATGCAGCTCAATCTTCTGTGAGCTAAATTATGCACAAGCCTGGGGGGTATGACCTCGTTATCCCTGCTTGGGAGTTGGGCTGGATCTTTCACAGGTGTCTTAATCACCTGAGCCCTTCTTAAGGCATTCTCCCCAGCACTGCCCTGCCGGTGATATGTTCCTGTTGCAGGGAGCTGCAGTCCTGCTGGTCATTTGGTCGCGCTGCAGTCTTGGTCCTATCCTGGTCCTGTCCTGGTCCTGGTCTTTTCATGGTCTTGTCCTGCCCTGGTCCTGTCCTGCCAGTCGTTCCCAGCCTGCACTCTTCCATCTGGTGCAGCTGGGTGTCGTGGTCCTGTTGCTGTGTGTCCAGTTCAGGTCACATAAGTGCTCCAGTGGAGCCTGGTTCTGTTCTTTATTTACTTATTTATAAAGTTCTGGCAAGCTCCTTTTGTTTTTTACTTGAGGGCAAGTGGCAAAGGTTTCCTTTGTTACTTTATTTTTCCATTGGTCCGGCTCTTCCAGGCGTGGAGAGGCCCACGGTAGTGGGTATATGCTTGTTTTGTGGTAGCATGTGTTTGTGTACTCACTATTTACTTTGGGGTGTTTTAGGTTGGAGGCATCCCGGTTCTGTTGTGTCCGGTGTCTGCGACTGGGTCGCACTCCCCGTCCTTGGCCTGGTGCTGCTAGGCAGGGTGTTACTCGCAGATAGCGCCAGTTAGCTAGACCTCCTCTTGTCTCTACCTATGATGGTCACCGTAGTCTTGTCACCACTTAAAACCTGGTTGCATCAGGGTTGGAGCGGGCCTAACTCGCTCCTTCGAATGCGGCGACTACAGGAGAAGCCTAGCTACCCGCAGACTACAGTTACCTATCCGAGGAGGTCAACAGAGTTTGTGTAGGGTGCGCCATGGCCGTCCTAAACAGTGGTCCCAGCTGTGGGTTCACACCCAAATCCATAACACCTACCACATGAATATGGACACTTATTCTAGGGTTAATTTTTTTGTTGGGAGCCAATTAACCTACGAAGGAAACCCACACCCACAAGTACAGGGAGAATATACAAACTCCACACAGTTAGGGCCATGGTAGAGATGGATCCCATGACCTCAGCGCTGTGAGGCAGTAATGCTAACCATTACACCATCCATACTGCCCCATCCATATTGCCTTACAACTTCAGAGTGGCCCCCTTAATACAAATTAATTTACTTGAGTGTAAGAATGTGACAGTGCACGGTATAACATTTGTAGGGAAAAGTTGGAGCAGTCTGCCCTGCAGCTCCCCGGAAGGCTCACTTAAGATTTATCACTTGATTGCATAAAAAAAAACTCTGGGTAACTGGCAGGGGGCGGGCAGCAGGGTATGGGTATCGATATTCGTCGGGGTCCGGGCAGCGGCACGGAGCATGTTGCGGCAGATGCCAGGCGGCTGCTGAATATAAAAAAAAAATATTTTTAAAAGACTAGCGGGCTGGTTATTTGCTGCGGCCGGCCAGTCTATTCTAAATATTTTTTATATATTCAGCACCCGCTTCACACCCCCATTGTCTGGCAAATTCCGCTACAAGCTCACCACTGCCGCCCGCATCCTGCTGCCCAGCAAATGCTGCTACCAGCTCCCCACTGCCACCCAGACCCCACTGCTCTGACCACGCCAATCGGACCCCATTGCCCTGACTATGCCGCTCGGGCCCCGCCGCTGCACATAGATGTGTGTCAGTGGTGCTTCTACGCAGGCACACACCTACGGATCATACCCAACACATCTTTTTCTTTAAAAAATCATGAAAAAGTCGACCTTTTTCTTGTTGATTTTATCCAACCTTTTAACTGTTGATCAATAGTTGTCTGCCTTTTGTCTGTTGACCTAAACACTGTAGATCTAAGGACTGAATACCACTAGTATGGGCATATCTATACCATCGGCGATCATGCATTTGAGCCCTTCTCAGCATCGGCCCATTTGGCAATATGAAGTGCAATTGTACTCTAAAATCATTAAACCTGGATTCTGAAATACTTTGTGCTTCATTAAGAACAATAACATTTGACTGATTCTTATCTATCCATAAGTAGAGTTCCGCAATAAGGTGCATATTTACTTTAGTTTCTAAATATGAAAAGAAGTGATGGTACGCATACCAACCAATCAAATTCTGTCTATCATTTTCTAGGATGCAACAGAGAAATCTGATTGGTTGCTATAGGCAACATCACCTCTTTTCATTTTAGAAGCTTTAGTCAATGTACCCCTGACACAGCATTTGAAATTCCTATTCTGCTCAAAGATGCTACATTTTTATATTGCCAGGATGCTGGGCTGTGTGTTATTCCACATCACGTAATAGTTTCCTACCTGCAAATTGCATTTTAGGATCACAGTATGACTTTTGTTGAATTATGCCGGTTACAGCATCATATGTCTTAGGTAGGCAAGGTTTTTGATATTTGCGGTTAGCCGAGATAATTCAAAATTGTGCCAGACATATATTGCAGAGGGCAGTTATTAGTGAAGTGAGCTGTTTGTGTGTGCTGCCAATGCACATCTACGGTCGTATTTCTTTCACGTGTCAAGGCTGCAAAGACTTGTACGTTGCCGATTTTGTACAAGATGTTTTATTAAAATCCATAAGCTACTGTTTTCCGTATAGGAAATATTTAACTGGGTCACCTGGCTAGAATTTGGATTTACTATTGAGAATGCATACAGTATATTCAAACCACCTTTATCCAGTTTCCTACTGTCTCATTATTAGATTTATTCCAGTTTAATTATATAATGCCAACCTATTACTCTGCTGTATAATTGGAGTGGATCATGATAGAACCCAGTAATATACTGTAGAGCAGCTGCAGGACCTAACTTTTGTCTCTCTGAGGGTCTGGTGCTGAAATGTGTGCATGCGTCGGATTGTGACATAAGGCATGAGCAGAAAGTAGCACAAGCTTCTAGGGACTGTATTGGCTGCAGCCTCTAGAAGTCAGGTATGCCGCTATAGCAGGGGAGTAACTTCCCATTGGAGGTGGTATTTCTTGTACTTGCAGTCTGGACTGGCAGTCCTAGGAGGTGAAACTATTTCCCCTTGAGACTGTCTGTTCAACTGTGATTAGCAGGGAGAGCTTCCGATGGGAAGCCAATGTCACTGCTAAGCATTCCTTGTGGGTGGAGGAGTTTACTGGGAAGTCTGCAGGACTGAAGCCCCTAAGATAAATCCTCCACTGCTGCAGAGTAACACAAATGAAGAGGAATAAATAGCTTGACCATGTGAGGTTACTGTCTAGGTTTATTGTCGGGGTTGGATGGCAGCACTTTTATTAATTGTGAATGTTGACTTCTTTCCAAGAGTTGAATAATACCTAACGCAAATAAAGTTTTCTGACGCCACATGAATTGACCAATCCTCCAATGGGCATACCATCTTGTTGCTTTCCCTCCCTTCCCTTCCCCCCACTCCATTATGTTCCTCTAGATTAGCTACATGCTTTTGGCAGCTTAAGGCTAATTAGCAAACCTCTGAGACTACACAAAAGGGTAAGTAATCACAATCGGGAGCATGCATTATTTGACGTTCATACAGTGGTGTAACTACTGAATGTACACCCCCCGCCGCAAATTTTTGCAGTATGGGGGCAGCCATTTTCTAAGTGTCACTTTTCATTATAGCAGCAGGAGCCGGCGCAGGGAGAGAGACGGCACCGTGACTGCAGACAGATGCGGCAGGCAGGTACCGGCAGACAGCAGCGGGTAACTATAGCCCCGCAGACCCCCCGGTGCCCACACTTTCTCTGCACCTCCCCGCCACCGCGGGGGCTGCATAGCTATAGTTACGTTACTGCGTTTATAGCATACAAACTGGGGGATATTTAAAAACGATATCACTCAGAAGGGCTAAAATGAGCGATATCACATAAAAAAATGCACACAGTATGTATGCACCTTTGGGGTTTGGGAACGATAGATTATTGTATAATAAGCCCCTGCTGTATAACAATTGAATCTATTAGTACATCACAGATGATAAACACAGTGACCACACAGCAGGATAGAGTCAGGAGCGATGTAAAAGTGACATTGGGTGACAGAAATACAATGCAGATTTAGGGGGGTATTCAATGTGTGATATTTCTGACAGTTGAAAAAAATCAGCACACACATCTACTCAATGCAACCATTTTTGGACGCATTGAAGCACATGCAAATTGGATTTGCATTTGAATCTGCGTTGTTGAAAAAAATGGCCACTAGATTGGCAAGTATGCAGACCTTTTCCGTCAATCTGCGGCAATTTTTGCTGTTTCTCTGGCTTTTTTTACTGTCAGGACATTTTGGACAGTCAGAATATTAAATACCGAATGTTGAATTGGCGTTTATTTCTGACTGTTTGAAATGTTCCAATAGTCGGAAACAACATTGAATACCCCACTTAATGAAATGTAATTGGAAAATTTGGGGAACAAACACACTTTGGGCCGAATTTAAATAGCCCCATTATTTAACAGGGAATGCGCGAGGCTATTCAATTACAAACCTTCTTTTCTTGGTCAATAAATTCAAGTCAAGCCCCCAATTTTTGGTGCCCACTGTCACAATTTTGAGTAGGGGGGGGGGCTCAAATTCCTTTTCTGGCACACAGCACCAAAATGTCTAATTATATCACTGTTGGAGAGAAAAAAACTGTTGTTTACTTGTGCTAGCAAGAGCGGGTCAGATTTTGGCAGATCGGGGTGTTAACATCCTGAATAAGGAGTAACCAGAGCAAAGCACCTGTTCCGCCCTGTAGAAAAACAGAACTTAAGTTTATGTCATGGATTTTTGATGATTTGGAACGTGTGGAGATTCCTACACTTCTCTGCTTGTTCCCAGTTTATTACCTGGTGGTTGTACTTTTTTTTTACGTATTTTCGAGCAGATTGCAGTCTCGTTATATTGCTGTGTACATTATTATCTGCATTTTACATATTCTATAGGATAAAGCAGTCATGCAGTTTATTTCAGCTCAGCCAACTTCTGTGTGAGTAGGTGTAAGCAAATTAAAATTGAAAGGAATGGGTCTGAGACATAATAAAAATCACATTGGTGGTGGTCAAATCAATGAAGGCATGAGGTGAAAACTTAATAAATCAGACTTTGCAAGTCTGAATATCATCTTCACTCTTCCCAACAAATCCACCGTTGGAAAACAACTACTGAGCAACCAGATAGCTGACCCTTACCAACTTCCAAAGACATGAGCCACCACAGAACAGTAATCCTTCATCAGCCTTCGGTCCTACAAAGCCCTCAGTTATACTGTACCTCTGAGTGAAATAAATGTAAAATGAATTTCAAACATGCGCGGTTATGTAGTTCCCATTTAAAATATGAAAAGAAGTTGTATTGTATTTAATGCAGTATATATAGTTTTAGACTAGAGGCATAGTTTTTGTTGATCGACAATATTGTTTTTGTAATCCTTGCCTACCACATATAAAGTCACTGTATTGGTTGTGCAGGTGTGGACTAAGGTTTGTGGAGACCTCAACGTCAACCAACTTGTGGGGGCCGCTATACATAAAATGGAATTACATTTGTAAGACAATGTAGGTTCCTTTCAGATATAGGTGGTGGTGGACTCAGCAATCAGTGCAGAAATTTCGCCTTGACATGGTACAGATGTAGCCACTTTCTGCCAGCATGCCAGATTTCACTATCTGGCAAGCGCTGGCAGAGGGCGGGCTGGCGGACGTGGGCGCGCCCCATCCATTGACTGGCGGCATCACAGTGTAGTCGACGGTGCAATGGGAGCCACTCTGACGTAGAAATGGCTATAATGGCTGTTCTGGAAAGGTACACACGTCTGGGATCAAAGTAAATTAAAGCAATTGCTTTGTGGCCAGATGGGTAGACCTGCGATAGCTGGGACGTGTGTCCCCAGGGGTGGGATGTATCAGTCCTCATATTCTGCTTTCCACCACACAGCATAGAAGCATAGAATGTGACAGCAGATAAGAACCATTCGGACCATCTAGTCTGCCCCTTTTTTAATCATTGTTCTACTTTCTTAGGGACAGATGCATCAATCTTCAAAAAGTGATAAAGTGGACAGTGATAAAAAACCAGCCAATCAGCCCCCAACTGTCATGTTACAGACTGGGTTTGAAATGGCAGTTATGGGCTAATTGGCTGGTTGTTTAGAGTATCACTTTCCACTTTATCACTTTTTGAAGCTTGAGAAACCTGGCCCATAGTCTCTACCACTGCACATGACGCAACGGGCACCGGAAAGGGATCCGATTTTATCCCTCTCACTAAACTTTATTAAAAAAAGCCTGTAAACACCCATGAGCGCGTCCCATGCCTGTCACTTTAGATCTTATATAAAGTAATCCCTTTTGTATATCCTGATTAAATTAATCACAAATATTTATTGGACCCTGGGTCCATGGCCAGATTAACAATGGGCCTCATGGAGCTACAGTTCCAGGCCCACTCTCCAAATAGGCCCATTTTGTAGCTGAGGGCCAGGGCTTTCCAACAAGCCCAGGAACACATTGCTAGCCCCCCGGGAACTGGAGTTACCGCCAGACAAACCTGGAGCGTTTTCCCCATAGGATAACATGGGACCCACTAATTCCGACCCCCACCCAGTACCAATGGCTGCCAGTTCCCCCTCCGGCATCACAGAAGCTCGAGGTTGATCGCAGTCGAACCCAAATTGCTGGACTTCAAATTGATACCAGGCTGGTCCATATGGGTTCATTGGTTTCAGAGATATTGCGGGTAAAGCGATTTTTTTCATTTCTGAAATGTAATTTCATGGCTGTTCAATGGCTGTCATTTCTGCCCGGCAGCGGCTGTCCCCCAGTTACTGCAAGCATGTATTTCCCCTTGGCAATGAGCATGTAATCCCTCTTGGAAATGAGCATGGAACCCCTGGCAATAAACATGTAGGTAAGCAGCAATTATGTAGCATAATGTTTAATAGGAATTATGTTATTTGGCATAATACTGTACGTAATAGACATTATGTTGTGTGGCTTAACATGTAATGGGCATTATGGTGTACATTTTTAATGCGCGCCTGTGGCACGCAATGTCCTTGTTTATGAAGCATATTGTGATTTTTTGCTCAATCCATTTGGTATAGTGTGTATTTTGGCTCAATCCATGTGGCAAAATGTGAATTTTGCCTTAATCTTTGTGGCATAAAGTGAATTTTGACTCAATCCATGTGCCATAGTGTGAATTTTGGATCAGTCGGTGTGAATTTTAGCTCATTCCATGTGTCATAATGTGTAATAGGCAAGTACAGTATAAGGGGGTTACTATTGTGTTGCATGATTTGTATAAGGGGTATATGGTGTGGTAAACTTAGGTGACCACATACAAGATGCTGAAATGTTGTCTACCAAGTTTTGGCTTTCAGTATTTTTTTTATGACTGGAATGCCGCCTCACCCCGCAAGTATATTAGGAGATTGGTGTCCTGCGGGTGCACCATTGGAGGGTACACGTCAATATATCTACCTGCATTTTTCCTATGCCAGCCGCCTGCCTTTTCCAGGCATATATAATTAGTTGAAAGTATTTACACAAATAGGGACACACCCATGAGCAGACCACTCAAACAGAACACTGGTCACGTCCCCACATTATTAGGTGCTGGCCACAACCCCTATTATTGCACATAATAGGCCCTTGATAATTTTTAGCTCCAGGCCCATTTAGACCTTAATCTGGCACTGCCTGGGTCAGTGTATTATTGTGTTGAAGAGATCCAGAGTGATCTAGATTCCCAATGTCTGTTATATTTTCAAACTCTTGGTTAACTTAAAGTACTTTAGGTGGGCACCAGAAGGGCAGCTATTAAGGGGTGTCGTCTATGGGGCCTACAGTCCTGGGCCGACAGAAAGGGGGCCCAGGACTGGAGTCTATCAAGCAGTGGCGTAACAATTAGGCCGCAGCCCCCGCGGTGGCGGGGAGGCGCCGGGGGGCTGCGGGCGCTGGTGGATCTCCGCCAGCTCCCCACTGCATGTGGGTGCAGCGGGAGCTGGCAGGGGGGTCTGTGCGGCGCGGAGGTACCTGTTTAAGGGAGAGCCTGGAGGTCCCTGCGCCTGCGGCGCTGAGTATGATGCTGCCGGGGTCCCTGCAGTGAAGTGGAAATAACGCGCTATCTCCGCTGGAGATAGCGCGTTATTTCCACTTCACTGCAGGGACCCCGGCAGCATCATACTCAGCGCCGCAGGCGCAGGGACCCCGGCAGCATCATACTAGGCGGCGCAGGGACCTCCAGGCTCTCCTTTTATACAGGTACCTCCGCGCCGCACGGACCCCCCTGCCAGCTCCCGGGGGGGGGGGGGGGCTGCAAAATTGTCCCGGGGGGGGGGGGGCGGTGAAATTGTCCCGGCGGGGGGGCGCAAAAGTTTTAGTTACGCCACTGCTATCAAGTATAATTTGTCATAAACAAAGTTCACATTTCCCTTGAAGCAATGTCGAGGTTGAATAATGCTGCAGACATCGGAGGTCTCACCAGGCACACCGGGGATTCAAGAAGGGGAAAGGAGGCCCCACAATTTCTGTTGGCAGCCCTGGGCACCAGGAAGCAATCATCATGTCTTGCACTGGGGTGCCAGCCAACACGAATATATATATATATATGTGTGTGTGTACGTGTGTGTGTGTGCGTATTCTCTTTTCAGAGATGACTGATTTAATTTCCTCTGGATAAAGTAATTTCGATAATTACTTAATTATGGCTGCTGGAATAGAATTCGGAACACTCATCATTCACCGGTCTTTACTCAAGAATCCCAGTTTTCTTTTTTTGCATTATGCCTCTGAATGACATTCTTTGCTTCGGTGAAAATACCTATCATATGCATTTTATTCTCAAATCCTTCTTCCAGGCAACATTACCCTTGAACAGAGGGCTTACAACTGTTACTGTCTGCACGCCAGGATTGTTTATCTTCTACAAATACCACACATCACCAAGCATCGCTTTACATACTGTGCCATTCTGGATGCTTACTGTAAGTCTCCATAGGAAAATTTTTATTTCTGGGGCCCTCTGCAAGCATTAAGAAGGAATGTTATTTTTGGGGAGCTGACTCATTCTGAGTATATTCAGTATATTTTCAAAGTAAGCACTTTGGAAAAATTCCACTTCCAATATTAGCCTTTCATTTTCAGGATTCTAATCATAGGTGGTATTCATGGCCAAGGAAAAAATATATATTTTCATGTGTGTAGCAGAAAAAACAAAGTTTAGTGTGGTCATACCCCCCACAGTTTATAATCTCTCCATCTATTTTCATGGCTCCAGGTGAAAGGCATCATTCATAAACCATACAAAATTTGGAAAACATGCGAAGACTGCACCGGCGTCTGGGGGGGCAGATTTATTTTTATATTATATTTTATCAATAATAAAAGAGATAATGTCATATATTTTAGATTTACATAAATGAGAATTATCTGATGAGTTCTATTACACCTGTACTTTTAGGCAGCTCTCTAATCTACCACAAGTGTCAGCTTTGTGACGCCACAACCTGGTGAACAACATTAAAGGTGAAAATTAACAATGGGTTTTGTAAACTGTGGACCACTGGCGGATCCAGGGGTGGGGCTACAGCACAGTTCAAAATTCAAATAGAGGGGCCACAGCAACTGATACCAACTGCCATTCCAAGCTGACTCACTGGTAGTTGGTACGGCTCTTCTATTTCAATTTTAAACGGTGATGCAGCCCCAACCCTGGAACCGCCACTACTGTGGACAAGTTTCTTTATCTATTAATGTGCTTGACCCAGTGGTCGAAGTGGAAATTTTGAAGTGGGGGTATGGAAATTGGTACTTGTTTCCTAGAACGGCCACAATCGTGAGTGATCGTGGCTCTTAATTAAGGGACACGATCCTCACGATGTGGCCGATTTTTAACAATTTTTTCCCTTTGATTGACAGAAATCGGGTCAATCGGTCGGTCGCGACCAATTAAAATCGGCCGCGATGCGACCGACCGATTGACCCGATTTTTCCATAGACTTCAATGTTAAAAAATCTTTTAACATTGAAATCGGGAGGATCTTGTCGGTCTTGTGCCATTATAATGGCACAAGATGAGATGGACTTGATTAAGTCCATCTCACATAGGGAAAAATGATAAAAAAGGTGAAATGGGCCAATATGACCCATTTCACATTTTTTATGTGCCCGCCATGACCCCACGATAGACGTCAACCCGAAGCGTGGCGAGCGCAGCGAGCCCGCGAGGGGCGGCGGTGCGCGTCCTCCGACCTTTTCATTCCCCTACTATCCACTAGGGCGTGGAGTGAGAATAGAATAGTGTGGCGAGCGCAGCGAGCCACCGAGCCCGAAGCGTGGCGAGCGCAGCGAGCCCCGCGAGGGGACGCGTATACCTGTGAAGTTATACGCGTCCCCTCGCGGGGCTCGCTGCGCTCGCCACGCTTCGGGCTCGGTGGCTCGCTGCGCTCGCCACACTATTCTATTCTCACTCCACGCCCTAGTGGATAGTAGGGGAATGAAAAGGTCGGAGGACGCGCACCGACGCCCCTCGCGGGCTCGCTGCGCTCGCCACGCTTCGGGTTGACGTCTATCGTGGGGTCTAGCCCACTTAGTAACATTTGGGGGGGCAATTGAAAATAATCAAGTGAAAAAAAAAAAAAATCGGGTGAAAAATCGGTCGGTCGGATCGGTCGCATCGCATGCGACCAAATCGCATGCGATGCGATCGATCCGATTTTTTATCTTACGACCACAACGATCTAAATCGTTGTGGCCGTGCTAGGAAACAAGTACCTGGAAATTTTGAAGTGGGGGTATGGAAAAGTAAAGAGTGAATATAGTGCGCACCTTCGGACACCCCCCTGTCCATCAACGTCCCCTGCCAGACTGCCCCGTTGTACAGGGGTATTACAAAAGCACAATATGTGCTGCTGAGTGATCAGAGAGCATCCTGAGGGGGAAAAAAAACTTCTTTTTTTTTATCTTCAGATTAAAGTGGGGGTATGCCATACCCCCGTATACCGCCCCACTTCGACCACTGGCTTGACCTATTTGTGAGGCTAAAAAAGAAATGGTTTACAATCATAAAGGTATATATGGAGGGCTATATAAACCTGAATACACATAAGCACAATGGTTTGTGGCTGGAGTATGGCAATTGGTTGTATTAGGGCAGCATGGACGGTGCAAAGGTTAGCATTACTGCCTCACAGCGCTGAGGTCATGGGTTCGATTCCCACCATGGCCCTAACTGTGCGGAGTTTGTATATTCTCCCCATGCTTGCAAGGGTTTCCTCCGGGTACTCCGGTTTTCTCCCACATTCCAAAAATATACTGCAAAAAAAAAAAACTAGAATGTGTGTGCGTGTACAGGGAATATAGATTGTAAGCTCCACTGGGGCAGCGACGGATGTGAATGTTCAAATATTTTCTGTGAAATGTGTACACTATATAAACAACCAGTAATAAATAATGAATAATAAATGAGAGGTGAAGTAGCCTATCAGATACTTGGGGGAGGGGTTTCTGATAAGTTAAATACTGTAGGTATCTGAGGTAGATTTCATCCAGTTTGCAGAATTGAAGTCTGCACCCACCAACCCTTTTAGCTTCTTCTCGGTCATGTTGTGTTAACTATTTTTTTATTGCTCAGAAAACTGTTTTTTTGCGGGGTAATGTAGGGGGTGGATTTTAGTCATAGAGGCTTGGCCTAGACCTTTAAGATAATAAAGTGTATGCTCACAGTGCTACAGACTGCGCAGGGGGCACCATCCAGGGGCAGATACAGGGGGCCATGACCAGTGCAAGAGGAGACTACTGCAACAGCCTCCCTGAACCCATTGCAGCTCAGCACAAAGCAGTATGTGCTGTGCTGGGTAGAGAACCTGGGGTCGCTGACATGTAAAAATGGAGGGATGGGGGGGGGCTCCTCTAACTGGCCAGGGTAATTAGTACACTATAACCTCTCGGTGCCCTTGGGCCAATCTTAGTGGGAAAACATTGCTATTAGTGCAGGGTTGCCTACCCGGAAATCGAGTCCCCCTCCCGGACCCCCGGAAAGGTGGGAAATCCTCCCGAATTCTGCCGGACCCCCCACATTCCCCTTGCCGCAGCATTAAATTACAGCGATCCATGGCTTTTTTGTGTGTGTGTGTGTGGGGGGCTAAATATGCAAATAGCGTCATTTTAGCTCCACCATCTCCTCGGGGACCAGCGAATCTGGGATTTGCAGTACTGGGGGCGGGGCATGATGACATCTACATAGGGCCCCGCCTTCTCCCGGAGAGGAGACTTTGAAAGCAGGCAAGTATGTATTAGTGGGCAAAGGTAGCCTAAAAAGTAGTTATGGTGAAGTCCCCTTTGAAGTGAGATGCGTTTTTATACTCTTAAGGGGGCCTAGGTAAGTCTTTGAGGTAGGCCCAGTTATGGGAATGGTCTCAGTGGGCTGCAGTACACGTAAATAAAAGACTACAGACTACAGTAGACATACAAATTGACCTTTAAAAACCCTTATCCTGCGTAACCCTACTAGAAGGAGACGTGGATACATATTTGGCATTATAAGGTCACAGCTTTTATTAATTGAATGAATAATATAATGGGTAACCAAGAAAGCGCTACAGACCATAAGCTCCAGCCAACATATTATGTATCCAACTATGGGAAGATGTATACCCCCAGCGTATCTTTCGTTATCAAGGACCCACCTCCCCTTAAACAGAAATGCTAGTCACCTGTACAGAAACTGGGACGTTACAGTAATGTACTGTAGGTTCAGGAGTTGGATTGGTTGCTATGGGCAACAGGCTATCCCCAATAAAACTCCCATGGCCACATATGTATCTCCAAAACCTGGATATTGGGGGTTATTCTGGTTCCCTCGCAAACGCACAATCACTCTCTAATGGACAAAACCATGTTCACTGCAGGTGGGGCTGATGTAACATGTGCAGAGAGTATTAGATTTGTTTGGGGTTTGTACTTCAAACTGAAATCTATATTGCAGTGTAAAAATAAAGCAGCCAGTATTTACCCTGCACAGAAACAATAAAACACCCAAATCTAACTCTCTCTGCACATGTTACATCTGCCCCACCTGCAGTGCAGCATGGTTTTGTCCATTAGAGAGTGATTGTGCCTTTGCGAATGAACCAGAATAACCCCCATATACTGTTTATATTTTTAGGCATAATTTAGGTAAGCTAAAGAAATAAAAGAGGTATTTCCTGTGAAACCAACACAAAAAAGGATAACACAATAAAAACAAGATTTTAATGAAATATTATTAATCCTTGTATATGGCTCACACAAAAAATAACATAATACTTTTCTTTAATGCCACCTCAGTGTATAGCAAAACACATTGAAATAGTCTGCTCTCAATTTTTATACTTATGAGGCCAGTAATGAAACGCTCGTCGGTTAGAATAGGACTGTGTGCCTATTAGTTTTTAGAGTGTATACTTGTTTCATATTTCTCCATGAAAGTCTTTGTGTTCTATTTCAACTCAACCCGCAGAGTAGGTGGGGTGATTTACCACTGGTTTGGCTCCAAGCTATGAAATTACACCCTCGTGCATTCATATTTATATTTTTTTCTCCTCCCCCCCCCCCACCCCCAAACCAACCTCGACTTATTATTTTTGGAATTCAAAAAATCCTCCTTGGACGACAGAAGATAATTTGTGATTTGCGTAAACTCTGGAATCGTACACCATTCATTTGATATATGTCTAAATGAAAATATTATGGTGCATATTATACAGACATAGCAACACACTCCAACATAGGAGATGTGTTCTCTAGACAGAAAAAGATATTTGGTGGTGTTGATTCAAATCATGTGGTATCCATTTAAGAAATAAAAATATAAATTTTTTTTAGTTTAGAATGAAAGTAAAAAAAATAAATAAAATGAAAATCTTCGTTTGAGGAAAGTTAGTGTTGGATTAATAGACATAACAGGCCTAGGGCAGAAAATATAATTGGATAAATATAATATATTTAGCATTGTAAAAATATAGTTTAAAAAAGAACTAAAAAAAAAGGGCCGTTAATCGCCTTGCTCTTTGTTTCATGTTTTCCAGTATCAGCAAATTGAATTGTTTTGAATCATTTTATGCCCAGAAAAACATTAATTTAAAAGTATTTAAAATCATTTTTAGTACAGGTTGAGTATCCCCTATCCGAAATGCTCGGGACCACGAGCATTCCGGATAGGGGAATATTCCGGTTTTTAGAATAAATAGTTGTAGCCATACTTACCTGTCCCCTGATGGTGTCCGGTGGTCCCTCGGCGTCCACGCAGTCCCCGGGCGTCCACAGCAGGCCTCCGGCATCTTCTCCGGGTCTCCAGCGGTCCCAGGAATGCATTGCGCGAGTGTGCGCGCGCACCGGTGACGTCACCGGCGCGCGCGCACACTCGCGCAATGCATTCCTGGGACCGCTGGAGACCCTGGAGAAGATGCCGGAGGCCTGCTGTGGACGCCCTGGGACTTGGTAAGTATAAAAAGAGGGTTAGGGAGGGTAAAAAAAAAAAAAAAAATTCGAATGATTCCAAAAACCACGGTTTTTGGAATAATTCGGATAATAGATATACGGATACGGGATACTCAACCTGTATAGTGTTTGGACCCATGTAAAATTGATCACAAGTTGACTGTAATTACACACATACCTCCCAACTTTTGAAGATCTGGTGGAGGGACACTCCCAAATTTTAGGGGAGTGGCCTAGTGGAAAGGGGGCGTGACCTAATTTTGCGATCCTTTTGCGAGGCTACACCCCATTTTCGCCACTGTGGGGGCATGGCTAGCGGCTCTGTGAGCTGCTGACCATGTGCCCAGCCCCTCAGGCTGCAAGAATAGACACCCCTGTCCCCCCTGTGTGAGCCCCATGCCGACTGTGCAGGTTGGTGAAGGCGCCCACACAGAAGCCCTGCACATGCGAATATAATATGCGCATGCGCAATAGTACACCATCTGTCCCCCGTGCGAACACGCGGGGGGACCAAAGGAATTAGAATCAGGGCCATACTGCGAGCCTTATTCAGTACTGAATGCAGATTGGCAAAAATTGCTATTGGGCCTGCTCTGTGGCCTTACCCTGTGCTGCATCGCGAGATCGAACCCAACATGCTGGACAGGGGTTGTTGTGCAGTTCCCCGTATGCTGCCATCAGGGGTTGTAGTTTTGCGAGTAATCACAAAACCACAACCCTTACTGAATCAGGCCCTGTGCAATAAAAAAAAGTGCCCATATGCTAAATTGAACATATATATGCCATTGCAGTGCCCCTATATATAAGCATGGGTACTCTTTACCTAGCACGGCGCCCACGATTTTTATCGTGGGCATCGCAGGTAAAAAAATCGCGGGCATCGCGGCCATTAAATGCACTAAAAATCGGGTGCGACGCGACCGACGCGATGCCCGCGATTTCCCATAGGGATCAATGTTAAATTTCTCAATTGACCCGATTTTACTGTTCAATGCCTCAATTGACCCGATTTTTCCATAGGAAACAATGTTAAATGGCCCACAGAGGCCAAATAGGCACCCTAAAGTGAGAAATGGCCCCCACAATTGTTAATGCCACCCCACGATCAACGTGAACCCAAAGCGTGGCGAGCGCAGCGAGCCCGCGAGGGGCGGCGGTACGCGTCCTACGATCTTTTCATACCCCCACTATCCACGTCGGTGTGGAGTTGAGAATAGAATAGTGTGGCGAGCCACCGAGCCCGAAGCGTGGCGAGCGCAGCGAGCCACGCGTGGGGACGCGGATACCTTCACAGGTAAACGCGTCCCTTCGCGGGCTTCACAGGGTCAATTGAGGCATTGAACAGAAAAATCGGGTCAATTGAGAAATTTAACATTGATCCCTATGGGAAATCGCGGGCATCGCGTCGGTCGCGTCGCACCCGATTTTTTAGTGCATTCAATGCCCGCGATGGCCGCGATGGGCGCCGTGCTAGGTAAAGAGTACCTAAGCATGTATTTAATGCGATCATCACTATCAGTTAGGGACTGCACAAGTCCAATTTTTTGTGCCAGAGATATGACAAGAGGTGCCGGATGACCTCTCAACAGTCGGAATTCCTATGGTCAGTGTGTCGTCATTGGAAAGCCGACTGTTAAATGCCAGACAGTCGGGATCCCGACTTACAGGGGCAATTTTTCATCATGGGGGTCCACGACCCCATAGAGGGAGAATAGAACCTGCAGCAAGCGCAGCGAGCCACCAGAGCACTTCAATGTGCTCGCACAACCTTTCAAAGTTCCAGCAGTTGGGATTCCAATGTCGGTATATTGACTGTCGGGCTGCTTTATCACACCGTATGACAAGTGGTGCTTTCCTGGTGTGAACTAGCTAAGAATCAAAAGAATTAGAACCACACCAACAGTCCCTTCTAAACTTGTACATAAAAATATTTGGTACTTGTTTCCTATCTGGGCACCCAGGTTTTCTACGTACGGCACCGTAATGAAATCGGATCGCATCGCATCGTACACACACACGATATTGAACGATGCGATGCGATCCGATTCGATTTCCCATAGGAAACAATGTGAAATGGCTCAATTTAGCCAAATTCTCATAGGAACAATAGTAAATGGGCCAAAAACACCCCTGAACATTGAAATGTCCCCCCAAAAGTAGTTTACGCCACCCCGCCATCAACGTGAACCCGAAGCGTGGCGAGCGCAGCGAGCCCGCGAGGGGCGGCGGTACGCGTCCTCCGACCTTTTCATGCCCTACTATCCACGTCGGCGTGGAGTGAGAATAGAATAGTGTGGCGAGCGCAGCGAGCCACCGAGCCCGAAGCGTGGCGAGCGCAGCGAGCCCCGCGAGGGGACGCGGATACCTTCACAGTTATACGCGTCCCCTCGCGGGCGACGCGGACACCTGGGAAGCCCGCGAAGGGACGCGTTTACCTGTGAAGGTATCCGCGTCCCCTCGCGGGGCTCGCTGCGCTCGCCACGCTTCGGGCTCGGTGGCTCGCTGCGCTCGCCACACTATTCTATTCTCACTCCACGCCGACGTGGATAGTAGGGCATGAAAAGGTCGGAGGACGCGTACCGCCGCCCCTCGCGGGCTCGCTGCGCTCGCCACGCTTCGGGTTCACGTTGATGGCGGGGTGGCGTAAACTACTTTTGGGGGGACATTTCAATGTTCAGGGGTGTTTTTGGCCCATTTACTATTGTTCCTATGATAATTTGGCTAAATTGAGCCATTTAACATTGTTTCCTATGGGAAATCGAATCGCATCGCATCGCATCGCATCGTTCAATATCGTGTATGTGTACGATGCGATGCGATCCGATTTCTCTACGGAGAATAGCATGGTGCGCAATTAACTTAGTGGGCGCCCAGATAGGAAACAAGTACCAAATATTTCAGTTGTACACAATGGCGCACAAGTTACACATAAACCATACTTCCCTTTGATTATTTTTGAAGGTTCTTCCTTTTCAATCTCAGTTGTAAGGTAAAGTACCAATGTCGACTTTCCAGAAGTTCAGGTAAAAGTGTGGATGTGATGCCTTGGAAGTTCTGTTTACATTAAAGTCATTTGCAATAAAGAAGCCTCTCTCAGAGTCATCCTTAAGTTTGTGATGGTCAGACCCAGGGGTGCTCCTGAGTCGCTAGGCAGCTGCCTAAAGGTTCCTAATGGTAGAACCGTCCCTGTGTATATATGTAAGATAAATCAAACGTAAGATATCCTTGTGTAATGCAGTTTTGATCAATAAATCAATAGTTGCATATTAAAATGAGGAACAGTTGTAGACAATATTCAAAGTGAAAGTTTCATGGGGAAGCCCGTAAACATTACACATAGACATTTAAAGTAAAAAGTTAGGCACATCAAATGGCTCTTTCCTTTATTGGTGCTATCGCCACCACCATAAGTACAGGTTAACAGTGAATACCCCATAGGAAATGGGCTTACAAACTCAGAAGTTAAAACAGGCACACCTGGGGGTCTTTTTTTAATCATAGCCAGATTAAGGGGGCAGGGGTGTATAGGGGATTCTGTACCCTGGGACCCCCTCTGCAATGCGTCATGTTTAAAGACATGCACAATTTAAGTGCCCTGGGCCAGCCCAAACCTTAATCCAGCCCTGCTCCTAATAATGTCCTTTTTGATGAAGATGCACAGAAAAATGTGGTTACTAGGATTCAGTGATGTAAGGAATATGGGGCACCATTGATATGAACTTCCTCCTTCCTTCCACAGTCTTCTTCTATCGCATTTCTAACAGCAACTACAGTGCCATACATAATTAATATGATGAATATGTTTAATTAATTAATAAGTTATAACTGCTACATTGAAGGGCAAGGAAAGTGTTTATCTGTACAGATCTACAAGAACTCATAAATGGAGCAAATGAAAAGGTATGAAGGGCAGTCAGTGATTTGGGAATTGTTCTTTCCATGGTATTTCTGGAAATGTTGGGTTCCTATAGAAATTCCAGGCGCCGTGGGTGCTGTTGAAGTGGGCATGGCCTTACTTTAGCAAAACAGTGCAGCATGCTGTTTCCTGGCACTATAAATGGCAGTTGCATTAATACCTTTATTTAGTCATAAAAATTGTGCTGTATTTTTTAGATTATTGCTAACAATTTTCAGTGTGACAAAGATATCCATGAAATTTATTTATAACTCATTAGTGAACCAATTTAGGAATATTCCTTTAATCCAATTGACCCTTATACACCCTTCAACAGTCTATGCTACTGTGAGGACTCCAGACCTCTAGTTCTCCAGTGATTCTTCATTCCCTCACCCAAGGTGGTCACCAAGATCACTACCGCACATGTATAGGAGCCATCTTGAGACTGTGTGAGACTGTGTCCTCTGACTCTGCGGAAGACAGATGTCTGCTATTTATCGTTTATGAGAGACGTGCGACTTCCTGTATATGAAGCTGTACCCATAACCCTGCACTCAATTCAAGTTATAATCCATCTACCGGATTGTATAACAGTGAGTACGATCAATAAACCAACACCAAAAGGGCAGGAGAAGTGACATACAAGAGGACGATTTTCTGATGCGGGCAGAGCAGCTGGCTCCAAACCAGCAAATGACATTTGAATGAATAAGCAGCGGGCTCTTGTTTCAAGGGCGTTTAGGGCACCTTAAAATTGACAGCTGAATAGCTGAGCTTTCTCCTTTACCCAAGACACCAGAGGCTACTCCCCCTAGCCCCCTTACCTGTCCCTTCCTCATTCCCATATCCACCAACACCCATCCCAATATCCTCCTCACAACCACCTCAATCATCCAGCTACAGCACCTGTATACATCATTACTGGAGGGAGGCCAGGAGTCTCCTCTTTTTGAAGACCTATAACCAAGTATTGCACAATTTTCCTTTCCCAATAGGTATGGAGCAGTATGACAGATATGTAAAGGCCCAGGCTCTGGCACAGATATGTAAAGGCCCATGCCCACATGGTACATGGCGTACATTAATGGGACTGGGCCGATTGCATTTACATTTTGCGCCACGTGTGCCTGAGCCTTTGAATTTCTGCATCCAAAGCACCCTCTGTCACGGCCAGACAGGCACAAGTATTAATAAAACAGTTTTTGTATTTACAACAAGTGTGTGGTGTATTTTTCCTTACCTTGGAATACCGGTACTGCAGCACCTTCACAATGGCTTTGCAGGTATCCGGGATGATGAGGCTCAAAGCTTGCGGGGAGATGAGGGAACCAAACTTCAGGTCAGCCAGAGACCACCCTGTTGCCAGAAACCTCAGGGTCACCACCTACTGGACCTCAGCAGGGATAGCCATCCGATACTTGGTATCCTGCTTCTCGGTCTAGGGGGTCACCATACGCAGCAATTACTGGAAGGTGGCATCATCAATTTGCAAGAAGCTGTGGTAGTCGTCAGGAATATTCTCCTGAATGTACCTGAGCAGTGGCATGTGAGATCAAGTCTGATGACTCAGTAGCCACTGCTTCGTCCAGCATGATCTTGCTCTCCTATGCTGGGCCCTCTCATGCCTCACCTACAGCACAGTACAGCAGATAATCTTGCTGGTAATAACCCATCACTACAGATTCCATAATAGACACAGTAATGTAGGGTTAAAACACACTTTGCCATGGCAGCCAAAACAAAGCAGAGCAAAATAGTTATGTGCAGCGTTCAGCAGGTATAAACCAAGCCTCACTAGTCGCAAAGCACTTGACTAAAATGGCTGCTGCTGCTATCCACTCAGCTAGTCCTGCTCATTATTTAAATTTCAAAGGCCAATCTGCGAGATGGTCACATGATGTACTTTGCAAACACATAATGCACGGGAATCAACTGTCTAACGACCATCGCGGTCTAGATCAAATCGGGTTGAGATCGTTTCACACAAATACACAGATTTTACAAATCATGAGCCGGGGACTGCCCAGGAGCTCCCGGGAAGTTCAAGGGAAATTGTTTCTTGGTTGTTGCACAATCATGGTCATTCTGGTGTGTACCCAATAATGTGCGTGATGGGGGCTCTGCCTGGCTTAATGCATGAGACGGGGACTCTGTCTACATAACGTATTTGATGTAGAGATGTGCAGGTTATGATTTACTCTGATTTCAAAGCAGGATCTTATTGGCTATCCCAAATCACATGACAGTTGTTGACAGTTGATAGCAATAAGATCCTGCTTTGAAATCAGAGTAAGTTAGAACCTGCACATCTCTAATTTGATGGGGGCTCTGCCCGGTGTAACATGTGTGATGAGGGCTCTGCCTGAAGTAACACATGTATAAGGGGGCTCTGCCGGGCGTAACGTGTACATACACTAATTGTATAATCATGCTAGTGTATGTACAATTGTATATTCACTTATTGTATAATCATGCTAGTGTATGCCCAGCGGTAGACACTAGACACGCGTATTAATGAGTTTTAGACACACCCCACAAGCACTGCTCACCCTATTAAAATGTGCTGTGCATGCCTCTACAAACAATACAATAAATGATAAAAACACCATAATCCTATAGTAATAGGAATTGCTCATAATAAAACACAAATTAAAAAAAAAAGGGAAATAAAGTTTGTCTGCGTTCGATTAAACACAAAATTAAAAATCTCATGGCAATGACTATTTTCCTGTAAGTATTTTTATTCTCACCATCCAGAGCTGCATATGGCTATTGCAAATGTAAGCATTTTGGAGACAAAGAATGTGAAATACCCAATAAATGCTAACAGCTTGCCTAAGGCAAACAAACACAAACAAATCAATAGTACTGCATTGTTTGGTTCTTCATCCATATGTTATAATTACAGTATGTCTTATATAAGCTATCTACCCATTTCTTTTAGAAGACAAGTGTATGTGATTCAGTACGGGCTTACGGAACGCGTAACATTCATTACATTTTTACACGTGCTCCAAGTAAATGTGAAAAACGTTCTCTGGGAGTTTGGTCAATGGAAATTTCAGAAGGATGAATTGTGCAAGATCTTATTGGCGGGTGATCAAAGGCCGGGGTCAGCGTGCTCAGTGTTTTGCAATGTTCGTGCCTCTCTATATAATGTTATACAGATGTTCGGCTGATATTTTAATAACTATGTGCTTTGTTTTTCATTGTCTGAAAACGTCCGCTATAGGCTTCCAAAGTCGTGGAACACTGGTATGTCATATTTTAAATCATAGGAAACATATTGTGGCCATGAAATATATGAATGTGGGTTCTGCAGAGAATTCTGACGCTTTGCAAATTAATGATGATGATGATGATTTTACTCATTTAAATTTCGTTTTATGATACTTTGGACCAGTGGTTCCCAACCTTGGTCCTCAAGTGCCCCTAACAGTTCAGGTTTTCCATGTTACCCAGACAGTGCACTGTGTATCACCAACTGTCACATTTAAAAAATCCACAGGTGACCTGGAAAATGTGAACTGTGAGGGAATGTTAAGGACTGGAGTTGGGATCCATTGCATGATTGGACGAATGGGTCCATTAAAGGATAACTTCCAGTTATATCAAATATTATTTATTTAAAATTTGGTGCTATGGAATTTCCTTATCCTACTAGTCAATAACCTACAAAATCTTCTATGCACAATACCATACTAGACCCACCCCCCAACAATGAGATAGACACCATGGAGAAATCACAGATCTCTCCTTTTGGGGCATATTAATGTAACAATATTTGTGGAATATCCCCCCAAAATGCCCGTTTTCTCCGATATCTGCTATGATTAGTCCATTGCCAACAACAATGAAACCCCTATGATGTAGCGAATGACGTGCAATAGGAATGGGTGCAGCCAGGATAAAGTGATTCCCAAAGAATGTTGGGTCACTCCACCATGCCCCAGCCATGACAGTTGGTGTGATGCCGGAGGAAGCCTACTCATATGGAGGCGTGTGGGAAACATTTAAGCAGCAGTGTATTCTGAGCAATATTGCATGTTGACTATGTATGCTTTTCAATGTTTACTAATAATTACATTTAATCCTATCTGTAATTAGTTTATTTATGTTCTCAAACCTCACAATTGCAACCGAAAAAACTCCATGTGTTTGCTCTAAAGCATATAGTACTTCCCAAAATTGAAGGGTAAGTTTTGGGAAAGGAGGTGTGGACACAATGGGGTAAGGGGGGGGGGGGGTCTGAGTCCTGGAGGGGAATGTAATTGTGCGTTAGTCCAGCCTTAGGACTAAATAAACACACGCACATCCAACACACACACACAGCATACATGCACCCAACACACATATGCACATCATACATACAACATAACACCCAACACACATATGCACATCATACATACATCACACACACACACACAAAATGCACAGCATACATACATAACATACACAGCATACATACTTACATACATACATAAAACACATGCGTTAGTCCAGTCTTAGGATTAAATAAAAACATGTACACACACACACACACAGCATACATACATCCAACACACACACACACATCATACATACATCACACACACACACACACACACACGTACGTACGTACGTACGTACGTACGTACGTACATACATAAACAACACACACATCATACATACATCACACACACACACACACATACGTACGTACTTACATAGGTACGTACATAAATACATACATACATACACACAACATACATACATACACACAGACACACAAAGCATACATACATTGCATAAACAAAACACACACAGCATACATACACAACACACACAGCATACATACATACATACATACATAACACACACACACACAGCATACATACACAACGCACACAGCATACATACATACATACATACATACATACATACATACAAACAAAAAAACACAACACACACACTTACCAAGTAAAATCAGGAAATTAGTCACTGCTAGAGTCCATGTTAGCGGAGCTGCTGCTTTTGTTGGGTGTGCTCAGCAGTACGATCCCCTTGCCGCCGGGAGGGGGTCCAACCTGGAGACCTTACGTACAGCGCGTACCATCTTCTGCTCTGTTCCGATGCGAACTCGATGCATCGCATCGTATGTTACACACATGCTACAGTATTTTTACCGATTTCATACAATTTCTCACCCCGATCCGCCGCAATTAGATGAAATTGGGCCCAAATCACATAGTCAGCCAGATTCTATAAACTTCAAAAGTGATAAAATGGAGAGTGATAAAAAGCCAGCCAATCAGCTCCTGCCTGACATTTTTCAAACAGTCTGTGACATGGCAGGTAGAAGCTGATTGGCTGGCTGTTTATCACTCTGCATTTTATCACTTTTGAAGTTTATAGAATCTGGCCCATCGTATGGTGCCGTAAGACAAATATGGGGCGAGATGCACTAAAACAGAAATATGGTAAACCCCCAGTTTTTGGGCACCCTAAGTTTGGCGGAGGATGACTGGACATGGCTAAGTTTGGCTGGGATGGTGGTGGTAAATGGGCGTAGCTAAGTTCAGCTGGGGGTGAATAGGTGTGGCTACGAACCACTGAGGCTTATTGGACAAGCCTTTGCAAATCTGCTGATGTCAACAGGACTGCATTGGATCCTTTAGGTCTATTTCTATGGCAAGGCCCGGAGCTGCACCTCCATCCACCCCATTGACAATGCTGCAGTGGTAGCGAGCAGTGGCAGCTTCAGAACTGCAGTCCAAAACACCAGCCACCACCTCCAAATGCTACTAAGCATCACTGGCAGTTTGTACGGGTTTCCTACTTGAAGTTTGGAATGTGCTGCAGCCCCACCTCTGGAGCCGACATTGGTAGTGAGGTCATGGGAGACGCAGTTTGGCAGTATGCCACGTGGAAGCGGCAAGTATCATTAGCATAATATGAAGAAGCAAAGTTATGTGAAGAGCTGAGGTCCTGACCGTTCTGTCTACCAGAGGGACACTGCTGCTTTTATTAGACAAAGAAGACAATGGTGCATCCGTGATTGTTCTGCATCGGACATTCTCCTATGAACATCAATACCATGGTTACGGTTCTGAAGTGTAAATCAATTCTCCTTGTACTACTTGCATTATTTTACCTATTGAAGACTGTTAAAGAATCAATATGCATGCTTTATAGCCCTCCAGCCGAGATTTATCTATAGTTACAAGCTCACAAAAACATTTCATGTATTAATGGGCACCAGCTCTACGAGTGAAAGTTGGCTCTGTATGATTTACAATGCTTGTTCAATGTGTCTCTATTAGGTTGAACAGATTGCCTTCACAAAATAGGTCACTATTGAATTTGCCATTAGAGGCTTAATGACATTGAATACGATGAGACAAATGGTTTATCTTTATCTCTCTCTAACAAAGCAGCGGTGCTTTCTCTTCCGCCAGTCACAGTTAAAAGATGTTATTCAACAGTAGAATTTAGTACAATGCTGTGTTCTTATTGCAGATTTCCCTGCCCGGTCTCACCGTAAATCATTGCACAGTGGCCATGAATAAATTGGTACTAGAGCTTGGTTTTAAGAGAAAATCATATTTTCTGATCTGCAATATAGGGCTGACATTAGGCAGTAAGTGGCCATGTAACGGGCATTGGTATAGCCTCCGCTTCTGAGTCAGGCGCACCCAGAGGGGATTGCAGATTGAAAACTGTAATGGATCAATTAAACCACGTCATTTCAATTTTTTTCATTTTGATATATACAAAATTGATCCTAATGTACAGTTTTACCAGATCAAGGCGTTGCAGTCAAGTTAAGGTGGGTTGTTAATATTTGGGTAACTGCTTAAATAACTTGTACTGCATACAGGAGTGCCAAGACTGCATAACCACACCCCCTCTAGTTCATTGAGAGAGACACTCCCCCTTGGCCCCAGCCCATGCATACGGGGTGTCTGTATCTGTCTTGGATAACATTGATGGTTAATGGTTTTAAGCCATCTAGTAAAAACCATAGATGGCTGAAAAATTGGTGCCCCCCCCCCCTGCCCCCAATGGTGTTTTAAGAGAGGAGAGGGCCTGCATTCAGCCTCCATTGCGGGCCCCCTCCTCTCTGGCTGCAGTAGAGTTTGGCACTATGTCGGAGTCTACTGTGCATGGTCTCCAGGAACATGGTGCCGGCTCCTTATTCCTGAGGACTCCAGTGCACATTTGCAAATGACTCGGAAACACAGGACTCCAGAGTGGAAATTGACATTTCCACACTTGTAACAGGTCTTTTGAGATCAGTTTGTTTCCCAGTTTATTTAAATACATATGTTGTATGTAACATTCTTAATTTCAAGAAAATCTCTGCAGGAAAATAGGGGACATTGATTTTCTTACCGATCAACACTTCAGCCAAGGCGTGCGAGAAAAGAATATCTCTTGATTAAGCTACAGTTTAAATCCAAGAAGAATTAGATTGCATTCTGTGCGCCTTTTCTCTCCATCCCCAGAGATAATCGCAGCATAACAGAAAGTCCAACAACACAACGGCAAATATCGCAGAAGGTTTATCATTCAACGAGACTCCTTCTAAAACATAAACGTTCAGAAAAATCTCATTATGTAAAAGATATCATTATGATATTGTTATACAGAATGCCATATGATAACTTAATAAGCAAAAAAGCGATAACACTGCACAACCATTTACGGAATTAGGATTTGTCACGGGAAAGCAGAATTCCATAGTCCTGCCACCAAAAATATTACATCGGACAGATCTCTGCTTAGAGGATCAGCAGGCGAGTTTTTCTTTACATGTGTAGATGTGATAAGCGCATTTCGGAATGTCTCTGTCCTATTCTTTGTTGGATCAAACTTGGGTGAATGAATCTGTTTTGTAGGTGGGAAGTTGGCACTTGCACATACAGGCCCTTATTCTGATTGAGTCGGATGGCTCCGACGGCCGATGGTTGGTGTTTGCGAACGCCGCGCACGTCTGAATAAGGCGTGAATTCTGTACAGAAAACGATTGTTTGGAACAATCCGAACAGGGGGTGGAGAGGGGCGTGAAGGGCTGTTTGGGCTCATTACCATATGCGTACGCCCCGCGTTTCATGGGCGTTCCCTTGAAACGCTGGGCGTACATATGGTAATGCGGCCGTGATGCACATGTGGGGGGGCGGACATATGACATAGCCGGATGCCAGCTGCCCGCCCAGATCTCTGCTTTTGCATGGAGAAATCCCAGAGTGGTCTGGAGCACTCGGTGCTGCCTGACCACTCGGTCCAGCATTCGATGGTCGGTGATCATCGGAGGATGGGGGTGGTTCCCACAGATGGAAGAGGTATTCACATGAAACATCCACTCACAGTCCGTTCAGTCGGCATCTTAACGCATTCGGACGGTGGGAGCGATCCGTATGGAAGGCGGGGCTAAGAACTCGGTTCCTGTCCGAAAATACGCATCCGACTGATTCAACTAGAATAAGGGCCACAGTAACTTCCCTGACTTGTGGGAGTGTCATGGGCATGTCATGGGTGCATCATGGGAATGTAGCCAAAACCGTGGTCAATTTGTGCATATAGGGAAAAGGAAACCAGTTTCTGATGGATCTCTTGCACCTATCATGATACAAGTGCAGATACTATGATAGTGCATTTTAGCTACAATAAATGGATGTCATGGGATTCTGCTTGCAGATGCACAAACCCCTGCATTAGTTAGTTAGTTAGGGGCCATGCTTGCTGCACTAGAACAGCTGAAAGTATGGTGGATGAAGCAGCCTGTTAGTCCTATCTCCATCTTCATAAGTACTAATAATTGTTGACAATTCATTGACAAGCCACAAAAGATAACTCTTTTGGGCATATTTATCAAAATGATTTTTAATAAAACAATGCGAAAAAAGGGTTTTCAATCCCTTTTCCTATTATGTTAATATTAGACAATTTAGTGACTTCTCCTCTGAGCTCTTAATGTGATGTGGATGAATTTGCTAAAAAAAATTTGTAATAAATACCGGAGGGAGCCCTGCAATATTATTGATATCTTGAGATAGCTTTATCAAGGTTTCCCTCTGTTTTCCTCTATCCCTCTCTACCTGATTACAGTGAAGGCTCAGCTGGGATCCAGCCCTTATGATCAGCAGTATGTGTCTGATAGACATGCAACCAGGATCACTATATGAAAAAAAAAAGTTAGAAAAAAATGAAATAAAAGTAGTCCTGGGCAATAATTAATCAAATGAAATGTTTGCGATAAACTGTGATTAATATATTTTTTAAGCAAATAAGTGGCTCTTACCTACAATCTCATTGCCAGGGGTTCCATGCTCATTGCCAGGGGGATTACATACTTGTTGCCAAGGGGGTTTACATGCTCATTGCCAGGGGTTCCATGCATGCTGCCCAAGATGGCCACCACCGCAAAGGAGACAACCGCTAGAGATGCAGGATTACTTCTAGTGTGTCTTCTCTGTGGTGGTGCCCATTTTTGGAGGGGCGCAGGGTCTCTGTAATGCCCCCTCATTAGCCGCACTAAAAAAATTAGGCGCCATTAAAGTGCAGCGTTAACGCGATAATAATGCGTCAATGCACCCAGCACTCAATAAAAGTCATATTTACCTGCTCCTAGGAGCCAGTGATCGGCATGTGTACAGTTTAACTCTTTACAAATGCGCGGTCGCACGACAATCACACAATATATAATTAATGTAAATATTGGCATTGAATCCGGCCCATCCCTGATTGGCCCTTTTACAGCTTAATATCTTGGCAAGGGAGATTAGACAGTCTTTCTCTGTATCTAGAACATATTTCTCTTCCCCCACATTTATTCCAGCTCCCATTTTGGCATTTCCTTCCCTGTGACTTTTGCTATAAATAATGTATCTGGATCAGAAGTGAGCAGTGAGACATTTTCCAGGGTTGGCTATATTTTTTCATTTGTCTGACAGTACTGTTATCTAAACTTTTGCAGATTTCTTTCTCAGTGAAGGTTACGTGAATATATTTCAATTCACTTGTCAGTGTCATGTCTCCGGCAGAATAGCTGTGGTGTCATGTCGCAGTGGTAAGAATGAAGAGATAAGTACTTTATCTAAGGTGATATTGTGTAGTGCACTGTGTGAACTAATATCATTTGGTGCTAATAAAGTTTTGCAGATCTGCTGAGCGGAATTTGCTGTTTAATATACTGTAATGTTAAAAATCTATAAATGATGATGAAATGAACCCTGGCTTGGTACGAAGTTTTATGCATTAAATCCTATGAATAATATACAGTAAAATAAATTCACTAATCAACTAATAAAATATTGAGTTAAAGAGCAAATAAAGTCACTAGGGGCCTTATTCTGGTTGGTGCGTATATTTCCGAACACTTTCGGATGGCGTTTTTTAGCCGTCTGCGCATGCGTGGGGAACGCAATGCGCATGTGCCACGCATGGTCTACGTACTTGTTCTCAATAATCCCGTACAGAAATGTGCGCCGCAAACACTCAGGAAATATGGGCGTATTATGGGTGTCATTCGGAAATATACAGGGGCGTACTTTCAAAGTGGGCTAAACTGGGTGGAAACATGGGCGGACACGAGGGAGTGCACTTATTTTGGTAGGCTTGCATTCGGATAGCACACCGAATGCACGCGAACAAAAAGGGAAGAAATATGCGGTGTCCATAAGCAAGTATTGCTTTGCGGACACCACTCGTTCATGCGCTAGGCAATCGGAACGCCTAATCACTAAAACCAATGTCAGCTGAACACAATACAATCCACTCCTTTACTCATTACTCATTAATTACACGCTTCTCACTGCTTCACTTGGAACCATTGCAGCTTAAATGGATCATTACTAAACACACACATATATGCTGCAGTTTTCACACACTTTTACACTGCAAATAATGGACACAACTTAATATTAATAATACAAATACACGTCACTTCAACATGTATCAATTAAACCACACATTTGGGGGAAACAAAAAAATATTTATTACATGAACTTAACAAATAAAATGGAAACCGTAACAAATTAAAAGGTACCATGCCAGGAATAAAATTATTAAAAATATAATAAAGACATGATTTTTTGACATACATAGCCACAGCAGAATCATTAGGAACACATCAAAAGTATAGCACCAACACTTCAAGTACAGCACACAGTAATGGTAGCCGAAAGAGGCCAACAGGGGAACCAAACATGACATTCGAAACGAGGGCAAATGTGGGTACCCTCTGCACGCAATTGGACACAGGAAGCTGACACACACAGCTCAATGAAAGATTTGGGAAGACATAAGGGTGGAGATTAATGCGGACACAAGTTCATTTGCGGGCACGTTTGGCCCTGGTAGGCTCCTTGCCACGTGCAGCAGCTCTTCGGCCACGGCCACGGTCAGATGGTGGCCCAGGTGGAGAAGATGCTGGTGAGGGGGGGGATGGTCTTCCCCATCTGGCAGCAGGGAGTGCTGATGGTGGGAATGCACCAGAAACGGATGACATTAGGACCCTATTGCTGGCAACTAGCTCCACCATAAGCTCATTATGGTGGAGGAGGAGGTCATTTTGCCGCAGGGCTTGATCAGTCAGCACCTGCAATTGATTGCTGGGTGGCAGCCATAGCCTGCAGGCTCCCAGCGATACTCTGGTGGCTGCTGACCAAACCCTGCAAGACCTCCTATGTCCTACGCACCCGCTCTGATGCCGACTCTCCCTGCTGCTGAATATGGGAAAGCACCTGCACCCACCTGGTCAATTCAGCCTCGGTCAGTGGCTGCTGCTGCTGCACGGGCCTGGTACTGGTGGCAGGTGGCACAGACTCCTCAACCTCCTCAAGAGATTCTTGACCAAGCAGTGGGGATGCTGGTGAAAGAGAACATTCCAATTACAACACATTCCATGCAAAATTAGAACCAGCTACTTATGGCATGGCAAATAATTACCCTCAAGCAAAGAAGCCATGACTTCCGCTGGGGACTCGCTGTCCATGGTGCTCACCCCCCGGACCTCCTCGACTGCAATGCAGCACTCTGCCATCTCTTCCAGGGGGGTGAGCTTCAGCTTTGATGGCATGGGGCCAGCCCCAGAGGTGTGGCTGTGTTCCCACCGCTGGGTCAATTTCTTCTTGAGGTTCGTTTTGAAGTCGTGCCACCTGCAATCAAAGTTTACATATTAATACATGTCACTCCTCATGTTTGCTGTAGCACCCATTGCAATCTGCAACAGATTACAACATGTGCCTCATTACACCAAACTTACATTATATTATATTTGAAAACCAACCCTTAGAAGATACACTCACACTCACCCTACAATAACTATCAATTAAATTACATGGCAAACATGTCTGTGCCTACAAGCAACGTGACCGGCCATTGACCAACTCCATCTAACATCTAATGTAAACATTACTGGTCTTGTACTGCTCAAATGTAACACACATGAACTTGCCTCTTCTTAACGTGCTTCGTCTCACGAACTTGTGGAGCCACCGCATTAATCTCCGCCGTTATGTCCTCCCAGATCTTCCATCTCCTTGTGTGTGTCAACCGGTCCTGTGGACACTCGATCCAATCCCGTGCGCGGGGCACCAGGATGGCAAGCTCCTGCGCTTCAAATGCCATGTTTCTGGTGGTTGCCCTATTTCGGCCACGGCCACTGGCACGGCCACTGCCACGGCCACTGCCACGGCCACCTGTCGCTGTACTCGAAGTGCTGGCCAGGCTACTCAGTTGGGAAGCCACCTGCTGTGTTCCCAATGATTCTGCTGAGGCTGAAGATGGGCCAGCTGCCGATTGGCCTGATGTAGATGGCCCATCTGGCTGCTGTTCTCCCAATGGCTGGTCTGGGTTGATGGGGACATAGGTGGTGCTGGAGTCCATGTTGGCAAACAGGTCCTGCAACACCTGGTCTTCCTCTGATTCTGAGCCAGCCATGTTTGCAACAACATTGCATTTGTCTAACACACCTTTATATCCTATTTCTGTAATTGGCGTACATCAGTGACACCCTGCGTTCCGTACGGCCACGTTCCGTACGGCAGCGTCGACCGTGCGGCGCATAGGCCACGCCCCTAGCTGCGGAAAAAAAAAAAAACCTGGCAAACTTAGTAAGTCTGATTTAGTAGGTAATTGCAGATTTGTACTCCAATGACCAAATAATACTGAGGTCAGACATGACATGTATATGTGAATGTACATCTGTACTGAGCACTTGTTTGGTATGTAGTACAAATGACACTAACCATTCCATATGTAAATCCAGTCCACCACTTAGGCAATAGTAATCAGTGCTATCATCCAAATCACATGTGAAAGGTCTCCAAATTCTGCCTTGATGCTAGCTACATTGCATTCCACATCTCTAGTGTGGGCTAGTAGAAGGTAAGTGTACACATGGCACCATGGCCTAATATTGGGAAAAGGTCTGGCACTATTTGCTATGTTTCTGCTGTATAGCTTTCACTATAATGAAGCTGTTTAGTACCTTGTAAAGTTAGGTGTAACTGGCCAGTGATGCAGACTATTTCACCTGTTGTTTTCACCCATGTTTGGTGAATGTAATAGATTATATATACTGGGTTGCAATCTTCTTTCACCCTGTATGTGTAGGAGATCCTAAGTAATGGCATGGTCTGCTCAACTATGCAAAGGTACAGCAAGTGCAGTTTTGCGATGCAATGGGTTAGCCGTCTGTTGTGGCGCATACACGCTGTTAATGTCAAAATGAACAATAAAGTTAATACCAAATATCAGTCTGAACAACCAATTACAGGACATGATTGCTTGAATTGTGCCATTGCTAAGATGACGGCCTATGGCAGAGCAGCACCTTTCTCTGCCGCGGAGCTGAGGGCACTGGTCTCTGTTATGGAGACCAGGCTGGGGCGTGCGGGGCCCTTCATTAGCAACCGCCAGAAGCGCCAAGCATATGCGGCTGCCCGCAGGCGCATATTCGCGCGCAGCCAGGTGCGCAGGACCATCGCCCAGCTGGAGCGGCGATGGTCTGATCTGAGGGGTCGGGAGCCCGAAAAGCTCCAGCAAATAAGGGCCAGCATTGCACGATGTAAGTGTTTACACATTAAATGGCCAATTGTACATTAATGCTTCCATGACCTTTTTTTCCCAATAAGGTCACCTGGTTCATCATGAGTTAACCATGACATACTCTATCTGTGTGGTACCTCATGTTTGACATGCTGTAATGTGTGTGTAATATGTCATTTTTTGGGATGCAGGATGAATGAACAAATCATGTGACTTATTTAACACTCTGCATTTTGATTTTCCTTACAGCACGTGACAGTTTAGCTATTAAGCAGTGACATGCAGGTAAATATGTATGGCAAAATGTGGCATGTAGTATTGGATGTAGCTTTCTAGTAGATTGGTGATTGTTAAGGCAGGATATTTTTATCAGTCACATATTCAGTAGTGTAAGCCAGTGTGTGTGTGTGTGGGCCCATTTTATTTTTTCCCATTACAAACAGTATTGGCTATGTAATTGTTTGTATGTATGATTTCACATGCTGTAGGTACTTAGGATTGACAGTACAAGGTCGACATGATTAGCATAATTTATGTTTATCCCCCTTTAACAGATGACCAGAGGATAGAAGGCGAGGGGTTGCGAGGGGCCCTCCTCAGACTTCACCAGCACCTTGTGCTTATGGCCAAAGAGGTGAAGCATGTCTGCGACCTCCTGGTGTGAACCTTTTTTGATTTTAAATGTTCAACTTTGTAAATACATTTTTCAAGTTAAAGTTATAAGTGGTCTGTGTGTTATTGTATAATTTTACAGCATAAGTATACATATAAGTATATAAGTCTAAATAGTGGTGTTTATTTATGTATGGTGCAAAAGGGAGATACAGTATATATAGATGGGTTTAGTGCATAAAATTGGCTGCAAGTGAAGGATAATGTAAAGATGTCCATAGTGTGTTGATTTGTATGTGTGTGTTTGCGGGTGAAGAATAATTGATGATGTAATATGCATACAAAGAATGTTGTGAACTTAGCATGATAAAAGGGTTAATGTAAAGTGGTAGTAAAGTGTTTAATCTTCCATTAGATAAATAATCGATGACTATTAAAATCAATCCGTTTTGAATGAGGTTGCCTAATTGCATAAGTGGGTCATGTTACAGATTTGGGTGTTCTGAGAAGAGTGTTGATTTGTGCGTAAATACACCGCATCGGTGCGTACGGCCAGGTTCCCGTCCGTTCTAACGCGGTAAGACCGTGCTTACGCTGTAAGACCGTGCAGAATCTGTGCGTGTCCACCGCACACGCAAGGTTTATATGTCGTCCGTAAACACGCCCTGTTCTTAAAGAGTGAGTCCGTCCGAATGCGGAGGCTCGGTGGGCGTTTGTACGGACGATGTCCGCACAGCGTGGCGTGCGGACCGCTCCGTAAGAATACGGGAATGTACGCACCAACCAGAATAAGGGCCTATGTGACATTATCATATATATCAAAATCTGTATATATACTTAGCTGAATAATACATATATACAGTATGAAAGGGCACTCATGCAGTATACCAGAAGACAAGGGGAAAGGGCTCTGTGATCTCATTCCACCAAAGACCAGTGGCTAATAGAGCTGGCCGCAAAGGTAAGAAAAATTGTGGAGGTGTTAGAGGAATGTGGGGGCTTCTGATCAATTTTTTGTAGGTGTGATGGACATGTAAGGGGCATGTGGGGAGGTCTGTGAACCAGTGGTGTGTGGTGAAGTAAATAGCTGGGGAAGCAATGGCTAGTACCAGAACCAGATTTACACACAACGTATAAGCCCAAGAGTTCATGTGTGCAGAAGTATTAGGGGCATGTAGGAGAAGTCTGATGGGCCTGTGAGGGAGGTCTGACAGTTATGTAATGAGGTCAGAGGTTCATGTAGGGAGGTTAAAGGGGCATTTGGGAGGTCTGATGGATATCTGGGGAAGTTTAAGGAACATGTGGGATGTCTGGAGGGCATATATGGAGGTCTGGAGGATGCGTGAGAGGTCTAAAGAACATGTTGGTGGTCTGAAGAGTATGTGGGTGGTTTGACCGGCATGTGGGAGGTCTGAGGGCATGTGTGAGGTATGAAGGAAATGTGGGGGAGTCTGAAAGGTATATGGGAGGTCTGAAAGGCACATGAGTAGGTCTGTATGGTATGTGATGAGGTCTGAGGGGAATGTGTGAGGTCTGAAGGACACGTGGGGAGGTCTGAAGTGCATATAGGAGATCAGGGGAGCATATGGGAGACCTAAAGGCCATATAGTGAGGTCTGAGGGGCATGTGTGAGGTCTGAGACCTATGTTTGGAGGTCTGATGAGCATGTGTGAGGTCTGAGAGCTATGTGGGGAGGTTTGATGGGCATGTGTGAAGACTGAAGGACATGTGGGGAGGTCTGAGGGGCATGTAGGAGATCTGAGGGTCATATGGGAGGCCTAAAGGCCTAGGGAGGTCTGAGGAGCATGTGTGAGGTCTGAGAGCTATGTGGAGAGGTCTGAAGGTCATGTGGGTGGTCTGAATGATATGTGGGAGGTCTTAAGAGCATGTGATGAAATTTGAGGGAAATTTGAGGATATGTCAGCGGCATACTGGGTAGTCTGCCTATTTAGCACAATAGCAGCTACTACTAGCACACTATTGATACCAACCTATTGATATGGGTATATTCCTAATATAGGGTCAAAGAACATCATGTCCCGATAGCAATATCTGAGAGACATCTCTATAAAGAAGGAAGTGTTTTACTTGTTTCATAATTAATGACCTAAAGACTGTTATATTCCCCTGATGAAGTCTCTATGAGACGAAACGCGTTGGAATTCTCTACAAGCGTTTTTATCTTGATAATCCCGTGAAGTCGAATAAACAAATATTGGAAAAACATCTCCTGTTCACTTCACTTCACTGGATGTGGATCTTGCAAAAGTGTATTTGGACTTTTATAATCTATTTTTTGGTGCCATACCACTATTGGGTAAATATATATATACTGTATATATGTAAACAGAAATTGTAGGGGCTCTGCAGTCACCATATTAACTGATGTTAATAAATAGTGGAGATTTAGTTCATGAATTGATCAATGCATTTAAGCCTGCAGCCCCCTTCACGGGACCCCACTTTTTTGCAGGTCCTAACACTATTGCTCAAAATAGCTACAATACACGTAGCTATCACATCAATGTTTGATTCCAGGTGTGTTACCAACACACCTGTCACTAATCATCTATGGAAAGGGTTAACATAAGCTAGGAAATCTAGGTTAAAACAGGGTGCATTAGAGAATTTGACCACAATAAGACAATGGGACTTATTCTAGTTCACTCTTATTGCCCCTAAAATGGTGATAGGGCCCCTTACACTTGTGAGATTTTGCGAGATTTGACCCAATTCGGGTGGATTGAGTCAATTTATCTGACAAATTCTCATGTGCCTGTCTGACAAAATCTTATGTGCCTGATGTGTAGGATGCAATGCACAATCCCTTGCCATTGTATATATACACACACAGTACACACAGTACAAAGTATGGTTAGAGTGGGGTTGGAAATGGAGGGGGCACAGGTGTTTAGTTACACTGCTGGGCATGTTCTATACTCCATGGTACAAAAGATAAAACAGAGTGCTTGTACAGCAGTTACGCAGACAGATTTTACTGATGTAATAAGGTTTGTTTAATATACTGTACCACCAGGTTTTCTTTTAACAGTCACATAACAACGTCCGCTTGATGCATTGTCACATAAAACAAAAGGAAAAGCATGTAACTTTTGCTGTATTTATTTACGTAGAGACAGCCTGAGTTAATTCTGCGTGACTAGCATAATAAATACCTTTCATGTTAATTTACAATTCTTCCAGATGCTATGACAAGCACACATGAATATGTAGATGTTATGGTAATTCACATTTATTATTTACTGTGTGTAATTACTCAGTTCCATCATTACTATTCAGCAACAACGACTCCCACCAGTCAGCAGTGGAATAATACATTTCATAGTGTGTGGTGCGGGAATCCATGGTACTTGTAGTGATTTATTGTCATCTGTTTGCCGGGATTATATGTTTCTAAATCTCTGTGTATTTTAGGACGAAATATTAGATCATTTCCATTAATGTTTCTATTAATATCCAATATATATATAAATATATATATATATATTTATTTATATTTACCCACTGTTTATCATCATGAATGCCTACTATTGTTTATTGTGATCTGAATAATATCCACTTTTATAATTTATTGGTCACATATATGAAATACAGTATGATTTGAGTAAACAGGCAAATGCAGGAGGGGGGGGATTCTGGTTGCCCAGAAACCCTTTTCCTCTTGGCAAGTGCCTTAAATTATGTAAAGTCCATTACATGTTACGCCACGCACGTAATGCCCATTACATGTTATGCCACACACCGCAATGCCCATGTTATTCTACACATGTAAAGTCCATTACATGTTACGCCACACATGTAATGCCCATTACATGTTACGCCACACACCGTGATGCCCATGTTATGCTACACATGTAAAGTCCATTACATGTTACGACACACACATAATGCCCATTACACATTACATGACACACTACGATGCCCATTACACATTATGCATGGGCTTGACAATTTTTTTTTTAAATCTATGAGCCGGGATGAAAGTCTAGAAGTCAGACAAACCGAAAACAGGGACAGTGTGCGCCGCAGGCGCACGCCAAAAAATGACACTGTAATGCCAACTACATACCACACACCCATTACATAATATACTGCATGCCATATTGCCCATTACACATGCCAAATGTCCTAATGCCCATTACATGCCGATATGCCCATTACATGTTATGCCACACATTGCAATGCCCATTACATGTTACGCCACACACCGTGATGCCCATGTTATGCTACACATATAAAGTCCATTGCATGTTACGACACACACACCGAGGCGTAACTATAGCACCGCAGCCCCCGCGGCCGCGGGGGGGGGGGGGGGGGGCGCTGTGCATGTGTGGGCGCCGGGGGGCTGTGGTGCTATAGTTAGCCCCCTCCCGTCCGCCCATCTGCCGCCCGCCAATCCGCCGCCCGTAGCCTTACCTGACTTCAGTGGTGGTCATTCTTCTGCTAGTGAGACGGACCACAATAAAATGTCGGCCCCATATAGCAAACAGTTCTCTGAAACTGTCTGCTGTATGGGGGTGGACATTTTGTGTTGGTCTGGCTCACTAGCAGAAGAATGAAGCCAGCAAGGGAGCCGGGACGGGACCAGCAAGACAGGTAAGGCTGCGGGCGGGGGGTGCGGCAGGGGGCGCCTCCCATTTACGGCGTGGGGGGGGGGGGGGGCGCCCAATTCATAGTTACGCCACTGCACACACATAATGCCCATTACACATTACATGACACACTACGATGCCCATTACACATTATGCATGGGCTTGACCAATTTTTTTTTAAATCTATGAGCCAGGATGAAAGTCTAGAAGTCAGACAAATTAAAAACAGGGACAGTGTGCTCCGCACAGCAAAAAATTACACTGTAATGCCAACTACAGTACATACCACACACCCATTACATAATATACTGCATGCCATAATGCCCATTACACATGCCAAATGCCCTAATGCCCATTACATGCCGATATGCCCATTACATGTTATGCCACACATCGCAATGTTCATTACCCGTTACGCCATACACCACGATGCCCATTACACATGCCACATGCTATAATACCCATTACACATTATACCAAACACAGTAATGCCCATTACACATTATACCACTGACTCACTCTGCCACACAGCGGCAGCCACAGGGGATAGGAGGGGTGGCACACACAAAGTTGATTGAAGCACAGGCACAGCGGGTCGGCTCCAGGTGGCTGCTCGCGCACACAGCGCAACCAGCGTCTACATCACTGTCCTCGGTGCTCGGCTCACACAGACTGTCTGTCTCAGATTCAAATTAGACTAGACTAGCCAATAGCTGAGCAAGCGCCAAGCAGCCTATCAGCAACGCGAGCCCGAGTCCCAGCTGAGCTGCAAAAATTCAAGGCAAGGATATTTTACACTGTGCTGTCTGGGTAGTAAGGGTAAAAAAGTTTTGTAATACGATATTAATAATTATCCACACTGAGTACAATAATACAGTACACGCTTATAAATTTTATAAATAAAAAATGGATGAAAAAGGTAAATAAAAACAATTCAAGGAAGGTACAGTACATACACAGATTGAAATTACACTACAAAAATACATTAATTCTGAAATGGTTAAATGTCACCACAGCTTGAATCCTTCTGTCTGGTAATATGATTATATGCCCTATATCTATAAAAACACACATTATGCCGGCGTCCCAGCTAACATGAAGGATAGTGAGCCCAGAATAATTAAAGATTCCCACTTTGCCGATATTCAGTCTAAGCCCCTTGCAAGCCACCGTGCCCGAAAGGGGCTTAGTTGCGCTCACCATGCTGTCTGGGTCCGACCAGTCGGGATCCTGACGTCAGGCTAATGACTGTAGGGATCCTGACTGTCGGACCCCTGTACCACACCCGAATCAATACCTCTGACTAATATGTGAGCTTAGTTATCCAGCTACCTCGATGCAACCTTTTGGCATAAAAATAATATTGTGAGGTGTGAGGTGTTCAGAATACACGTTAAATGGATCTTATTGAGGTTAGTAATACTATAGGAACAAAAAAAAAAAAGACTGATTCTGTCATTTTAGCTCATTTATATTATCCCCCCCCCCCCCAAAAAAAACAAAAAAAAACTCGGAAGGGTGGTTTTCGCAAAACCAATCCAGACCCGAAACACATAAGAAGATCCAGATACTGTACAAAACCAAAACACAAAACCCGAAAAGTGTCCGGTGCACAGCCCTACTCCCCACTATATTATGAAGCATGGTGCATCTGGCCCAAAATTTGTTCTGTAATGGAGTTTTTCATTTAAGTGTCACACTTTTGTGAGTTTGTGAGTGTGTCCTCATACACTGAGACAAAAGTCACGCCCCCTCCCAGAGTGCCAGCACCAAGGCCACGTGGTCACGCAGAGCATCTTTTTGCAGTATTAAATAAAGATTCTCATTGTAGGTCCTGGTATAGGTCCTAATTGCTTACTTTCCCTGCAATTGTTAGTAAGCACAGAGCATTGATATTCCTTATTTAGGGCGTATCCCCCAAAATGTCAATCGTTGTCAGAAACCTGCAAAACACCAACAGCCGGGTTCCCGACGGCCGTCGGGTATTTTCCCTCGTAGGGGTCCACGACCCCCATAGAGGGTGTATAGAATAGGTGGCTCGTGTAGCGAGCCACCGTGCTCGCAGCGTGGTGAGCGCAGCGTGCCCGCAAGGGTCTTAGTTGCGCTCACCATGCTGTCTGAGTCCGGCCAGTCGGGATCCTGACGTCGGTCTAATGACTGTCGGGATCCCGACTGTCGGACCCCTGTACCACACCCGTTAGCCACAATAGCCTCTGAGTCAGTAGATTGTGCATGTACAGTTTCACACAGGGATCCCAAGAGAGGAGCTAATGTGGTCACATTACACCAAATACATCACCGGGATGGGAACTCTTCAGATCCCCTGCTTGGAGCTGGCCTCATTCAGCAGGGGTCTGGCGGTCGGTTCGCCAACCGCCAGCCCCTGCCAACCGCTGGAAGAGGATGCTTGTCCCCTTCTGACAGAGCTCACCATTCGTCCCCACCGCCTCCCCGTCGTTATCCGTTGGTCCCCACCACCTCCCCGCACCCCCCCATCCCTGAAGCAGAGACAGGCAGGGTTCCCATCCCACGCTCCCGCATCCCAGTCAGATCTAGCGCCTTTACGCCGCCGATTGCCAGTGGGGGGCATTCTGGCGTACCTCGGAGCTGGCTGAGAGGCACTCCATCTGTATTTAACCTGGTGAAGTGATAAAGTGGTGACAGAGTGGAAGGCGGTAATGCACCGGCCAATCAGCTCCTGTCAAGTTTCAGGCTGGGTTTGAAAAATGAGGAGCTGATTGGCTGCTGTTTTTATTACCTTATATTTTATCACTTCACCATCTGCTTCTATATCTCTACAGATATTACTGATTTCTCTATCCCACATGCACAAAATGGGATTGCGTGCATATTGCACATTACCTGGGCTGTATTATTAAACAGACTGAACGCCTTATTTGACGTGCTTTTCATAGGATTTTTGAGCTAGACTGTAATCATCATAGACACATCTGTACAAACACAACGAGGCCTCGCTGTATAAATAAATCCCTTTCAAGACCCATAGAGAGCAAGCAGTGATTCCAGCCCTACAGGTGGGGTGGTCCGAGCAGAGCGGTGTGTAGAATGTAACCCCCTAATAGTCCCAGTAAGTGGATTCATGCTAACCAAACAAACATTACCATGGCTGATCATTAAAGTCAACAGAATTAGTAGCCAACTGAAACAGTGTTTTGTGCTCTTGTCATTACAGGCTCTCTCATCAACTCAATCCACTAAGACAGGCCCCAGCCATTTTCAAGAGCTCATATACTGTATAAAGCATTTAGAATTAGTGGAGCAAACAGGGGGATCAGGGAGACTGCCAAGATCCAGGCCACAGCGTTGACTCATTTTCATGCTGTTCCAATTGATAGTATAGCGCGTATTCACTGTGGACTTTTAAAAAGTGAATTTATTTCACATTCCATCTAAGACTTTATACCAAGGATGAGGAACCTTTGGCCCTCCAGCTGTTGTTGAACTACACATCCCAGCATGCCCTGCTACAGTTTTGCTATTTGGCCATGCAAAAACCTGTGTGGAAGCCGTTGGCGGTCTAGTGGCCCTCAGACTTTTAAGCAGCTGTGACAAACCACAGACCAGCACATTTCACATAATACCCAACCTCCCACCACTGAGACTGACCACAGATCCCAAAACTTCCAACAACTCATTACCATAATCCCCTGAATAGCACAAATATCCCTACTTTTCAAATGGCGGAGTCCAGCAACACCCCAGAGATTGTTACACCCCCAGATAGCCCGCGCCCCTGTCCCTTTATCAGAGGTCACAATAGAAATAGATGAGAGCCTGCCATATATGAGTTTTTGCAGCGTCAGGTACTCCCGGCAAATGTTGTTTGTGTGGAAGACAGGACGGGGACAGGGCCACTACTCTGAGCAGGGCTACAGCTTATAATTAAAGTCACTGGCTGACAGGTGGCCTAACAGGTGCTTTGGGCTACCGGGAGTCTTACCTGTAAGGTCTATCAGCGTCAGCCCCTGAATCTACACAATTTTTGAGCCGTTCATAGTGTAATCACTCGCATTAAGTCGGCATTGGGTATGTCAGCAGTCGGCATGTGGAAAAAAATCTTGATCTCCAATCACTGTCCATAACTATATCAAGATCAGCACTCACTTTTTCCTGTGTGATGTGGCTCAGACACTGTTCATTAAAAAACAACACCCTGGTTTGTCTACAGACAGAATGAAACCTCTTCTATCCCCTACATATTACAGGTACTGTAGGAAGTTTCCGTTGCAGTTATTCTTAAGTTTTAAGTATCTTTACCCAAAAAATAATCTGTAGTACATATGCCTAAAGTATATATATAAAAAAACAATATGAATGACATACAGGGAGAGATGTACTGAGGCTTTGGAGAGTGATAAAGTGGAGAGAGATAAACTGCTGCACATGCAATGCGATTTAGCACACCCCCACTATCCACGGCAGCCCAAAGCGTGGCGACTGAACGCAGTACGCGTCCTTCCCACCTGTTCATACCCCCACTATCCACATCAGTGTGGAGTTGACTTTATAAAGTGTGGGGAGCCTGAAGCGTTGCGAGCGCAGTGAGCCCTGCGAGGGGACGCAGAAAACGAGCCTGAAGCGTTTTCCGTGTCCCCTCGCCACGATTTATGGCTCGCCGCACATGCCACGCTTTATGAAATCAACTCCACGCCAACGTGGATAGTGGGGGTATGAACAGGTCGGGAGGACGCGTACCCCGTCCCCTCGCTGGGCTCTCTGCGCTCGCCACGCTTCGGGCTCGGTGGCTCGCTGAACATGCCACACTTTATAAAATCAACTCCACGCCGACGTGCATAGGGTGGTATGAACAGGCAGGGAGGACGCGTAACGCGTCCCCTCGTAGGGCTCGCTGCGCTTGGCACGCTTCGGCCTCACGTGGATAGTGGGGGTGTGCTAAATCGCATTGCATGAAAATCATATGCAAATTGCATACAATTTGCATACAATGCGATTTGCATACGATGCGATCCATGGGCAGTGCCGCCATGAAACTACACAAGTACAGCATTTTTAGCTGTTACTTATTTGATTTTTTTAGTAAAATTTAAAGAAACCCAACTCAAAACCGATGGTGGTTTTTTTCTAAACCAAAACCAAAACACGATAATTTACAATCAGAACAAAAACATGGTGGCCTGTATACACCTCTGCTCTTAGGGGTGATTCATTAAGACTGGGATATTACGATGGTGTGTGTGTGTGTGTGTGTGGGGGGGGGGGGTGTCTGTGCCGATTTATGTTTTTGCTGGTGGATGCTCAAGCCACAAATATAAGTGAGTGGCTTCATGAGGAAGGGGCGTGGCCACAAAATAATACCAATTTATATTACGCTGCACAGTTGTCTCCAATATTCAAATTACGGCAGCAGTGCCCCCACACAGTGCAGGTACGTAAATGCTCCCTACAGTGCCAGGTACATAAATGCCCCCACAGTGCCAAGTACATAAATGCCCCCACAGTGCCAAATACATAAATGCCCCCACAGGGCAGGTACATAAATGCCCCCACAGTGCAGGTACATAAATGCCCCCACAGTGCAGATACATACATGCCCCCCCAGTGCCAGGTACATAAATGCCCCCACAGTGCAGGTACATACATGCCCCCCACAGTGGCAGGTACATAAATGCCCCCACAGTGCCAAGTACATAAATGATCCCCCACAGTGCCAAATACATAAATACCCCCACGGTGCAGGTACATATATGTCCCCACAGTACAGTGACTAGGGAGGAGGAGTGTGGTGGGCTGCTGGTGCGCTACTAAGTCAGTGCGAGCTATGCGTGCTGTGTGGCGCCGGTGTCTGACGCCGGTGCCACACAGCACGCACAGGCCCGGTCCGCCCCATGTCCACGTATTACTCCGCGTACAGAATACACTCTTCCCGCCGCCCCAGCATACTGTTTCCCAGGCGGCGGGTCCGGCAATACGGGTGCTGCAGCCACAAATTAGCAAGCTAATATGCCGGCCCAGCAGCGGGACTCGGGCCAGTGGGTGCTCATCCATTTCCGTGGGTGCTCGGGCCCTTGAGCACCCACAGAATCGGCCCTTATGTGTGCATGTGCAGACCCCGTCACCAAATGGCTTTGGCGATTTATACACTAGCCGGGCTGTTTGTTGCGGGGAGGGAGAGCCGGGGACGGAAAACAGGCTCAGCGATGGGACGTCAGTCCCCGCCTCCTCTTCGGCGGACACCAGAGAAAATAAAAGTCAGTTGAGACTGACATTAATATCCGAAGGCAGGAGAAACCATTCAATGGTCGCAGACCATCGATGATTTCTCCTGCTAGCGAGCCAACAAGAATTATTGATAAAACTTATAAAGAAATTATTTCTTTTTAGACTTTTAAAATATACTGGTTCCCTTAAAAAAAAAAAAAAGCTTCTCTAAATGATAAAAGAGATACATTTGTAAAATTGCACGATACCTTTTCAAACTAAATTTATTTTTCACAAATGTTAAGTAAATATTAGAAGTGGATGTTCTTATAGCACGCCTAGATACAATATGCCCCAGATGACAGAAACTCTGAGACAGGAGATCAGGTGTCATGGCAACATCGAGAAAAGCTAAGAGAACCAGGATATTAGGAATAGACAAGGGCTACATAAGTGTTTATGTATTATTTAGAGATAACATTTATAGAAAAGAAAAATTCTTATTGTGTATATGTATGTAAAACCTTATATCCCTACATTTTTGTATTGGCCGTTTCATAAAATGGGTAAAAAACTTTTCAAACTAAAAGATACGTGTAAAAACAGTTTACAGAAAATGACAAAAAAGCTAATGCATTCCAATATTTTGGAATATTACTAATCATGCATGTTATTATTTAAGGTTGAAGGTTATAGTAAAGGATTACCATGAGATTTTTTACATACGGAGAACTGTTTTCCAGCCCTACAGAAAACCAAGGGCGCAGAGGTGACATAAACCACTGAAGGGTTCTGTGATGCTGTCACAATTAAGTAGCATGTTGTTTAGTTGCTATGAGATCTGATGAGGTAGGGCTCAGCCAATGGGGGTAAAATTGGAGGAGTAGGCAGGCTAGGAGAGGACAGTAAGTGATGTGATTGGCCTCTTTGTGAAGTTTTCCCCTCCCATCCCTATGTTTTATGTCCGGCGGCGGTAAAGAACGGTCACTTGTTTATATGTAGTAGTATGTAGATAGTGGGTGTGCTCTCCCGACATCGATATGTCATTAGCCCATGCTCCTGGACGGGAGAAGGCTTACACCACCTGCACGGGTGGGTTGCAAAGGGAGAGTTGATCACCAGCGGTGTGTAAATTGTGTGTGGTGATGTTACCCCTTCCCCTGAACGTTCTTTAGTGCCGCCACCATCTATAATCAAATCATAGTCGAGTTGTCAATCAATAAATTTTACATTAATTTTGAAACGCCAGCACTTTTGTCCATGTCTTAATTTAGTGTTAAGAATTATAAGGTTTAAGTTGATTAAAGGTTGAGTTTGTTAAAGTGTATGCATAAGGATACCCGATTGTGAGTTTATTATAAATGAGATTTTAATAAATAGATCACTTAACCTCAGCATACCCAGTAATAAGACAAATAAGATTGTGTCTAAGTCTTATCATTCTACTGCATTGTTTTCTGTGATGAAAGATTAGGAATGCCCTGAAATGCTGTGATTACAATAGGGCTGCCGACGCACGTTTCCCCTACGCCTTATCAAGGCTAACAAAGAGTTGAATTTGTTTAGGATATTCCTTACGTATTGCATTTTAGCGGCAAGGCTGTTCCTACTTTAACAGTGAAATAAATAAAATAAAAAATATTTTTTTTTGGATTGTTTTAATTAGATAAGGAATCAGATAGTGCTCCCGCTTTGCCGGAGGATGCACATTATTTTTTTGATTAATAAATAAAACTTGAATTCCCTGCCACCTCTGAGGTCCTTTGCCCCATCCACTTCTTCATCAATATATGCATCTAAGCCAGTGGCGGGTCCTACCTGGATGTAGGAAGGGGGCTGCCTCTGGATGCATTGCCAGGTCTCCAGCTTCCAGGGTCTCTGCTGCCATCCAGGGTCCTGGGACCTGTATTATGCAGTTGACAGGTGCCAGGCATGAAGCATGGGCAGTATTGACTATGGTACTGTGGATGCACAAAAGCCTGGCTTCTATGGGCTGCATCAGCTAAGGGTGCACAGTAAGGCAGGAAGTGTTTCCTATAGAAAGCAAGCTTTCTGCTTATCGCAGCCCTGACTGGCAGTCCCGGAGGGTAGAAACACCTCCCAATGGGACTACTGAAATGTCTGTGACTGACAAGTGGGACTTCCAATAGGAAGGTAGTGGTACTGCCGGTCACGGTGAGCCAGTGCAGTCTAATGGACTCCATCTGGCTCACTGACATGAGCTGAGGTGGAAGATGGCATGGGGGGCTGCAATCCTGTCCATAGGTAAAATTGGCTGCTGATACAAGCCCTCCCTTACCAAAATGTTAAAAGGGTTCATGTAGACAAAAAGTAAAATGAGGTCAAACAGTCTTAGGGTAACAGCGTAAATGAATAAAATGAATAAATGATTAAAAACACACACACACTTATCATCTATAACATACAGTATGCATAATAATAATAATAATAATAATAATAATAATAATAATAATAATAATAATAATAAAGCTACTACTAATAGCAATAATAACAACAACAAAATACTATTTACTGCTATTATGATTACTACTACTACTGCCACTACTACTACTACTACTACTAATAATAATAATAACAATAATAACAACAACAATAATAATACTATTCCTATACTATTTAATATAACCTTTATTTTTCTATATAGTTAAATGATACAAGTGGGCTACAAAAAGTTATTTACAAAAGTGCAGCATGGAAGCCATTTTGTGATGTCACATGATTATTTCTGTGTGCGTAGGACAGATTTTATCTTATAATACAGAGATAGGGTATGTGACTAAAGGTGCCCATACACCGAGCCAATTCCGGCCAATTGCAATGAATCGGCCAGTGAAATCGGCCCAAATCAGCATGCGATTTATTGCATGTAAAAATGGCACATCAAGTACCAGATCGCATGTGAGCCTCCCGAGGGGGCTCTGAGCAAACCGGTCCGATGCCTTAGGACAAATCGGGGCCAGCGTATGGGGACCTTAAGGCTGCTTCATCTGATGGGCAGCGCTGGACTGATCATGGATGTTCTTTGCTGCATGTGAACTAAACGAATGAGCGTATCTTAATATGTACATGTGTACCAAGTAGAAGGTTTTAATTCAATGGGATTCTCGGACTGAACATTTACAGGGTGTTTCGTGTGTAGTCATTCACCCTATTATTATTATTTTTGTTATTAGTATTATTATAGTCGTCTTTGATTTGTAAACGGTGTTCTACAGTAGGAAAAACAGAACATACCAGAACATACCAGATAGACAAAATAAATGCAAACATTAACACCACAGAGTATGAAGGGCCATGCTCATGAGCGTTTACAAGCTGTAAGGCCTTGAATTTTACAAGGGTCACAGTAATCAGGAGTCATATTATACTGTCAGTTGACACCTTTTCATCCCTTAAGGTGCATTTTTATGAGAAAGTGCATTTCTTCTAATAAAATCTTCAATCTCCCAGATGTGCCACATGTGTTTAAGACAAGTCCCCTCATGATTAGTGTAAAGCATAAATACTGTAAGGTTACACTGAGCGATATTTAGCACAGAAGAGCAGACACAAATGTGTGATTGTAAAGCAACATTAATCAAGACCTAAAGGGACATTTCACTTGTTTCACCAAGTGATCCTAATTGGACCGAAAATACTGCAAAATTCAACAAAGATTGTAAAACCAGGATATGGTTGCGCACATACAGTACTGTACTAATATCGTGGGAATCTGGAACTTAATGAAGCAGTTTTTTTTTTTAAATCATTATTCTTTTATTCTTTACGCTGTGATATTTTGACTGTTTTTTTTTTTTTTCGGTCTGTATCGGCTAAAACCAAATGTACCATTTTGTACCGGTTTTCGGTATTAGAGCCCTCTAAACGCTGTTCATGGCTCCTGTCTTTTGTCTTCTCCTCGGTTTCCGCTCCCAGTCCCGGCCTCTGCTCCCTGGCCCTCTTTGTCTCAGTGCCCCAGAGGCCGCGGCTGGAGGTTGGATCTGTCACATCGCAGTGATAGAGTGGTGGTTCCGGACGGCTGGGTCACTGATTGTATGCACGGGTGTGACTGCCAGTGGGATCCCCGGGAGAGACCAGCAATGACAAGTGAGGCGCACAACAAGGGCGACGAATAGTGGGTGATGGAAGTGTGATATCAGGTGTCGTTGGGAGGGGGGGGGTATATAGGGTGACAGATCAGGGCATATTATTGGGGTGAAGATCTGTTTTGGGTCGATATTTTGGGTGATAGGTCTAGTGTTGGTGGTGTAAAACTGTGACTGGTCTGGTGCTGTCATTTTAGCATTCCCTAATAGCAAAACTTTGTCAGGGCTTGCTGGGACTAGTAGTTTTACAATGCTGGAGACCCACAGATTGGTCAGGCCTGAAACAGACCATTAATAACAAATGTGTGACTAAAGTCAAGGAATGGAAAGAGAAAAGAGGGCAACAGGATTTTTAGAATGTCTTGTACAGTATGTGCTTATATTACTATCTATCCTCTCAGCATATTAGTCAAGTATTACACACTATGCCAAAAATATTTGGCAGATTAATATTTGTACCTCCTGTCTGTTGTACAATCTGCATATATTATAACTTCATTTAGTTCCAAAAATGTGCACTTGTATTCATTGTGCCGTTATAACCACTGAATGCGTCATAGATACATGTTACCCAGTTATTTATCCTGCTACATGCTGCTGCATTCATCTGCAGGTGTAACATGTGTCATTCTACTTGCTTATCTAAAGGAAATGAAAAAAAAACCTGAATGGCACCCACAATCCTCTTTTACCATGGGGTAGATGTTTCCAGACTCCTGGACGTGAAGCCTCGCTGTCACAACATTCAGTTATTGTTTGTTTCCTACCTGGTTTGTGGCTTCTCCTGTCTGTTCAGCCTGCTCCATGCTGCAAGGAAAGTCTGTGTGGCCTGAGCTTTGCTAATTACAGCACCTGGAGGAGTCCTTGCTGCTGACAGCTCTGTATAGTTGAACTGTGCTGTGAGATCTGAGCTCAGCTAATTAGTTACACCTGGGTAACTCTCCTGCAGGAGAGTTCAGTGTAAACTGAGCATGCTCAGCCCACTGATTAGTTCACCTGTGGGTTCCCTGTGCTTCCTATAAAGGGCAGCCTCTGGGAGACAGAAGCTGCCAGAGTATAGGTTCACACCAGCTCCAGCGTTCCAGTGCCTTGTACTACTCCAGACTTCTGATCATTGCATCTGACCTCGGCTTGTTCCTGACCATTCTCCTGCCTGATCCTCGTGTACCGTACCCAGTGTTTACCAGTGTATGATTCCGGCTATTCTCCTGACTATTCTCCTGCCTGCTCCTTGTGTACTACATCCGTGACATCCAGTGTATGACCTTGGCTAGTTCTGTTACTATTCTCCTGCCTGCTCCTTGTGTACTACATCCGTGACATCCAGTGTATGACCTTGGCTAGTTCTGTTACCATTCTCCTGCCTGCTCCCTGTGTGCCGCATTCCTTGGTACCGTATCTGCTCACCTGTTACTGATCCGGCTTGACGACCACGCTCCATATTCCACAAGCTACCACCACTAATACGGGGAACCTGACCAGGGGGCCGCGACCGACGTGTCGGGTGCCGCAGAAGCCCATATCCCGCTTGGAGGGGTCACTGGCAGAAAACCCCCGGCACGGTTAGACTCCGCGCCCCTGTGTCAGGTCTAGCCAATCCCCGAGTGGTAGTGCACCCCAAGTTTGTGACACTCGCTTAACGAGGGCCAAATATACAGCAAAGGTAATTCTTAAATGAAGCACCCACCAGGCTTTTTTTTTTGCAAAAGCGTAAACGATTAATATTTTATTCTTCCAACCAATCCATCAGCAGTTTAGTCGACGTTTCGGGCATCGGCGTGCCTTTTATCCAGACAAGGCAGGTAGGGCTCAAGAGACAGCAGATCTCTCTCTCTCTCTCTCTCTCTCTCTCTCTCTCTCTCTCTCTCTCTCTCTCTCTCTATATATATATATATATATATATATATATATATAAAACGATATGCCGGCACCCACCACTTACTCTCATCCGCCCCGGTGCAGGTAAGTCCACTTCATATACATTTCCCACCGTACCGCACACTTAGGGACTTGTTCTCCAATATCAATAAATAGACAGGAGCTGTGTCGATGTCAGCAACGTTTCGGGGATTTATTTCCCCATCCTCAGGCTAATCATACAACATGTTGTTTGATTAGCCTGAGGACGGGGAAATAAATCGCCGAAACGTTGCTGAAATCAACACAGCTCCTCTCTACAGTGGGAAATGTGTGTGTATATCTATCTATCTATCTATCTATCTATCTATCTATCTATATATGTATATATACATACAGATATGCTCAGTTCCACCCCCCCTCCCCACAGTTTAACCCCTGACTATAAAAATATATTAAAGTAAATGTAGTATTTGATTTATATTTGAATCACTGTGATTTGGTGCATAGTGTGCCGCTTATAAGTCTCCCCAATTGATAATATGCTCCATAACAATGTCCCCAGTTTATAATAGAGCAGAGTAATACAGTACCCAAAATAGCATGTCAAACCGTAATGCTGACAACATTCCACACAGTAAGGGCTGTTTCACACAGTACGGTTCCTGCCACACGGTGAAATCCCGTACGGCCAGGGAGCCGTGCCGCACTCAGCAGTTGTGAATGGACACTATTGTGTCCATTCACACGGGACGGCCACGGCCCGGCCGCACGGCTGCAGCCGGATCCCCCCACTGGAAGGGACGGCTGCCGGGCTGTGGCCATCCCTGCCATTATAAAATTCTGAGTGCGGCGCGGCTCCCTGACCGTACGGGATTTCACCGTGCGGCAGGAACCGTACTGTGTGAAACAGCCCTAATTCTTCCAACTGATAATATGCCACATAGAATATTATTGTTTATTTATATGGCGCCACAAGGCTCATCAGTCATGCCCCTTTATATGTCAGTCTCAGTGACCCCATTAATAGCTCAGAGAACACCCAGTAATGTCCCTTGAGATGCTCACAACCTCCCAGTCATACCCATGTATGTATTCAGTGCCCTTATGACCTTCACAGCCAGCTCAGAACTCTGATGCAGATTTATTAAGCTCGGTGAAGTGATAAAGTGTCTGGTTTTTATCACCGGCCAATCAGCTCCTATCTGTCATTTTTCAAACCAAGCCTTTAACTTCACAGTTAGGAGCTGATTGGCCAGTAATAAAAACTATACACTTTATCACTGAACCGAGCTTAATAAATCTGCCCCTTTGTCTCATAACCTTGTTTGAATTGGGTAATTTGAGGCCATATTTGTAACAGCTAGCCGTTGGGAGGGGAGGTATCCAAGGGGTTCTAATGTTAGTCCTGACATTTTTTTTTTTTGTAGAAATGGGCATTTTCCATAAGTCGAAAAAAAATTAACAGCATTTTATTTGAAATACAGTACATCTTAGGGCCACAAACAAATAGGTGTGCTATTTTTGTAGTAACAAATACAGCAGACATCGTGAACACTCATTTGTGCAAACTCCCCCCCATTAGTCAGAGCCTGGACCAGTACTAGGATTTGCAGCACCCCTGCAAACTATACATTTGTGCTCTATTTCCCATACTTTATAAAGGTACTCACAAGGAAAGGGGCATGATCACACAATAGTACCCCCAATTCAAATTATTCCACACAGTAACACAATCATGTTCACATTAGACCACATGTAGTGCTCCTGATTCATATTACACCATATATTAGTGCCCCTTACACATTTGTTGCTACGTAGTAGTACTCCTTATACATGTAAGCCACACAGTAGTGTCACCTGCAGGGCTGTGGTGGAGGTGGAACTAGTTCCTCCTATCATTAGTGGTGGTGAAACCCATTTTGACCTAGTTCCCCCTCACCCCTCTACTTGATCCTCTGCGCATCATCTATTTAGCACCCGCTGAGAGGAATAAAACGTCGTAATTCCTATAGAAAAACATCTGCTTTTCACCCTGGCAATTGAATAGAAAAACACTTGCAGCTGTGGGAAAAACCCTGTACTGTGGAGTTTTTCAAATATAGGTCAGTAATTAAATATGCCCCTTAACTTGGATAAGTAAAGACTTTGAAACAAAGATGCAATTCTTTACAATAGAAAATCCAGTCTATTGATGGGGAAGGATTACAGCTTTTTTTTTTTTTTTGGCGTAAAATACCCTTTTAAGACAGTACGATTGACTTTTTTTTTTATTGTATCATGATTTTAAAATATATTTGACATTTGTTTTTGTGACAAAAGGATTAAATTGCATGAGATATTCTCAAAAACAAGAACTGTTCTAACAACCCAGAAATGATTTTAGCGTTATTTATACACTCTACATAGTACAATATGCTATAGCTGAGTAAAAATAAATTCAATTCACAGTCAATAAAATAACAATAGATGAACATACGCCTCCAGGGTTAGATTTTCTCTGAGCTGCAGAAAGAATATATATGACAAAGTTAAATTAGATTTCAGAATTTCCTCTTGTTTGAATCTTACAAATATATGCCATGGAAACAGATGCCAGAATGTAGAGAGCGTCGCATTTAAGTTTTTATATGGAAATATATAACTATAATAAACCTATAGAGTGTTGTGTCATTAGTTTAGATAATATTTGCTTCCTCCCCTAGGGCGGGATGTATTAAAATACATCGCCGCCCTTCGCCGCCCCCCCGCCGCGATGCTGCCGCATATGTACTAACATATGCGGCTGGCATCGCGGTGCGGTGACGGAGGCCCCCCGCGATACCTGTACACTGTTGTGTGGGGGGTCTCCGTCACCTCCCTGCCGCCACGCTCTCCCCTCACGCCGGGGACAGCTATGCATGCTGTCCCCGGCGCTTCCTCCTCCCCCCTGCAGCCGGAAGGATGTCCGGCTGCTTCACTAGGGGGAGGCAGGGTTTACCTTCCGGGGTCCAGGAGGACCCTTCAGGAAGGTAAGCCAGAGGGGGGGGGGGGTAGGCGAGGCGGCGGGTTTGCGTCGGCGTCGGCGAAAAGAAGCCCATAGGCTTCTATAGGGTATCGCGACCCAAAGGTGGCGATACCCTTCAGTACGGTATCATTTTTGATACATTGGAAAATGCGGTAAAACCGGGGTTTTACCGCATTTTCCATGTGATACATCTCGCCCCTAGTCAATATTAGATTTCTCAAAATAAATCTTCGATATGGGATGACTTATTTGAGTAATGCTGTGTACCCAGTAGGTGATTCGCGGCCCCGCCAATATTAACTACATCGGTGGTGCCACAGTTGAACGATGTACTGCATACATACTGACCAATATCGCTAACAACATTAATGATGTATCCCACTCTGTACATGGTTGTAGATCGATAATGGCTAGGTCAACTGTCAAATGTAGCATAGCGAGTACACTTTGACGGTGTCCATGTCGACCATGTCAACATAAGGGACAAAAAAATGTGAAAAACTCATGTCGACATTTTGACTGTTGACCTAGCCATTGTTGACCCAATGCTTGTGTCGACCTTCCAACCCTGTCGACATTAGCCATGTCAACCTTCTGTGGTAGACCCAATGCACGTTGACTTAATATTGGTCTATCCAATGATCCATTGCCGGAACGTTGACTATATATTCAACATTGAGCTGCATGTACCGATTATGGGGGTGTCCTTAACAATACTGAGAAATATTGATGATATGCGTGATATATCATTGACAATATCGGAATTATGCATATCATTAAGGATACATTGCCCAGTGTGTACATACAAAGCGGAACAAGTCAAGCACTCTGGATATGTGACATGTTCTACTGCACTTCGACACATGCAAAATGTCCACATGAATAAGGTCAACATTTTGAAAATGCCGACATGAGTTTTATAAGTTTTTTGTGTCAATGTTGACACCTGTCAACACGGATCCTCTACCAATGTAGTGTGTACCCTCACATAGCTTGTTTCTGTCACCCTGCTTCAGAGGCTACGTGGTCCATGAAGTATGAAAAAAGTCCCAAACATTTTTAAAAAGTGAAAACTTAAGTCAACCTTTTCATATGTCGACCTTTTTCATGTCAACCTTTTGCAAGTGTCAAAATATTGTATGTTGAGATTTTGTCAATGTCATGTGACACTAGACACTGTGGACCTACCAACCAGACCTTGTGCACTTCTGCATTGATACTGGATGGAGAGCACAGCACTTGGGTGCTAAACAGTTTTTTCTGTGCTTTTTGAATGGAAAACTGGTGATGACTTTTCTGGACGCGTGATCGTTACGAAATACATTCCGCTTGAGGAACGGCTGCTGCATACTAAGGGGGAGGTGTACTGCATCAAACCTTTGAGAGAGATAAAGTGGAGAATTTGCCCATTCTGTAACAACCATTAAGTTAATTGGGAAGATGTACCACACCTTTGAGAGAAATAAAGTGGTTCCTGCTCATTCATCTAGCACATTTCCTAAAATGGTACCTAGAATCTTATTGGTTGTTAATTTATGGGTAAGGCCTACACTACTCCTTTTTAGACTATTTATTGTCGGTACTGAAGTTTTCACGGTGGCAGCTTACGCTACGTTTGAAGCTACGTTATCAGTGTAACTGTTATGTGCTGTCTCTCATTCGGATCAGTGGTGATTGTACACAAATAAAGATAATATGGGCGTACCCCACTCACGGTATTGGCGGAGGGGTACAAGCACGTAGCGTTATCTTTAAGGACTCTCTGGTTCTTTGTGTCGACCTTTCGTTCTCCCGTGTATGTGTATGTGAGTAAACAAATAAACAAAATATGACTATTAGTGTGTATTCTTTGTCTAGTTTCTTAGAGCAAATATATCCAAGGTACAGGACAAAGTTTTCTCCTTTTTTGTGGGCGTACCTCACTCACCAGATGCACGGTGGGGGTACACCTATAAAGGTTTCTTTGTGACAACGAAAAATTGTAAAAACAGGATGGGCGTACCCCACTCACGATATTTCAGATGATGAACAGGCCCGTAGCAGGTTCTTTTATTGAAGGTCCTCTGTCCACTCAATCAATGGTGGGGATTTTCATCCAATCGACATAAAAGGTGAAATACATATACAATGTGTGAATTATCGTTCAATCTTATAAATAATAGTGATGGTCTTCTCAAGAAGGGGGGGAAAGTGTGTACAATAGGCGTACCCCAACTCACACTATGAAGTGTTGTTTTAAGTGCATAAAGGTGTCTTTATCTACAGGAACCATAGATTTTCACCATGTGAAGCAGAAAAACAGGGTATACCAGGGAGTTTCTTCTCATAAAGGAGGAGATGAAAGGGTATGTTGCGTACCAGACTTACGATTGAGTAAGCCTTGGGACTCCTATAACGGTTTCTTTAATCTTATATTTCTTGTGACAATCACCATTTGGTCCGGTGAGGGGACGTGTACCCAGGGAGAGATGATGAATGTGATTAGCCGAGACAAAGTCCACTTGGAATATTACAAAAATACTCCTAGTCTGGTGTTTTTTATAAAAGTAGAAAAATTCTCTTTATTCCAAAAGCCTTTATGACATTCGGACGGATCATAAAAACAGGGGGGTACAAAAAACGGACCACACACGGTCACAGTACAAATAACCACAAGGATTTTCAAAGAAATCCAAAAAACATCCGGATACAATAAAAATAAAAATAAAAATATTTTAAAAAAATCACAAAGTACTTGAAAGCATACGTACATCCAATATTGAGGTTCTGTGGTGTAAATGGTGATGGCTGCTCACACTCCACACTAGCAGTCGATTTTTTTAAAATATTTTTATTTTTATTATATCCGGATGTTTTTTGGATTTCTTTGAAAATCCTTGTGGTTATTTGTACTGTGACCGTGTGTGGTCCGTTTTTTGTACCCCCCTGTTTTTATGATCCGTCCGAATGTCATAAAGGCTTTTGGAATAAAGAGAATTTTTCTACTTTTATAAAAAACACCAGACTAGGAGTATTTTTGTAATATTCCAAGTGGACTTTGTCTCGGCTAATCACATTCATCATCTCTCCCTGGATACACGTCCCCTCACCGGACCAAATGGTGATTGTCACAAGAAATATAAGATTAAAGAAACCGTTATAGGAGTCCCAAGGCTTACTCAATCGTAAGTCTGGTACGCAACATACCCTTTCATCTCCTCCTTTATGAGAAGAAACTCCCTGGTATACCCTGTTTTTCTGCTTCACATGGTGAAAATCTATGGTTCCTGTAGATAAAGACACCTTTATGCACTTAAAACAACACTTCATAGTGTGAGTTGGGGTACGCCTATTGTACACACTTTCCCCCCCTTCTTGAGAAGACCATCACTATTATTTATAAGATTGAACGATAATTCACACATTGTATATGTATTTCACCTTTTATGTCGATTGGATGAAAATCCCCACCATTGATTGAGTGGACAGAGGACCTTCAATAAAAGAACCTGCTACGGGCCTGTTCATCATCTGAAATATCGTGAGTGGGGTACGCCCATCCTGTTTTTACAATTTTTCGTTGTCACAAAGAAACCTTTATAGGTGAACCCCCACCGTGCATCTGGTGAGTGAGGTACGCCCACAAAAAAGGAGAAAACTTTGTCCTGTACCTTGGATATATTTGCTCTAAGAAACTAGACAAAGAATACACACTAATAGTCATATTTTGTTTATTTGTTTACTCACATACACATACACGGGAGAACGAAAGGTCGACACAAAGAACCAGAGAGTCCTTAAAGATAACGCTACGTGCTTGTACCCCTCCGCCAATACCGTGAGTGGGGTACGCCCATATTATCTTTATTTGTGTACAATCACCACTGATCCGAATGAGAGACAGCACATAACAGTTGCCTTTTTTTCTATTGTGGTTCCTTTCCATATCGCATCGAGTGTGAATATTGAAGAGAGTAACAAGTCCAAGAGGAATATCGCCGTTCGATAGCCTCACCATCTACCCTTGCGCCTTAGAAGCCTGGAATCCCAAATCTTTTGTATTGTATGATCCTGTGTATTGCTATTAGGTGATAGCTGTGGGTTAGTACAGACTCAAGGCTGCAATAAGCGCCAACAGGTGGCCAGTTCCTATAACCCTTTTTCTTTACGTTATCAGTGTAACCCAACGGCTGCCTTACTTGTGTAGTTTCACGGCGGTAGCCTAAGCTACGTTATCAGTACAGCCCAATGGCTGCCTAGCGTAGTCAGCGTAGTGACTCCGCGGCAGCCCTGTGTAGTCAGCGTAGTGTCCCCGTGAGGCAGCTACTCACCGTACTGTTCTCTGTTCCCGGCGTCCCTGGTGAGCGCCTCTCGCACAGCGCCGCGGAGAGGGGATCATGCGGGTGCCGGTGGAGAGGCGCTCCATTTGTCTGAGATGCAGGAGCGTCTGATACGCCGAAGCGTCTGATACGCCGAAGCGTCTGATACGCTTCTGCGTCTGAGTAACTATTGCGGCAGGGTACAGCAACCCTGCCAACAGGGTTAGGGGTTCGGTAGCGTGTGCGATTTGAAACCCACACTATCCACGCCAGCCTGAAGCATGGCGAGCGCAGTGCGGGTGTATCAGGAACACATTCACACCTGCCATATCATACATCTGAGACAGTAATGACGACATGTGTTAACTGGTAACTGGATTTTAGAAAAAAATGAAACAGTTATTCTTCTGATTCGGCATTGACAGAAACTGCAGCAGAAGTGGATGCAGTTGTGTCTGCATCTGTGTGTGGCTGCGGGAACAGTACGCTGGCTCTGACAGGGATGCTGGCTACATTAAGTGGCTGTGGGAACACTACGCTCATTCTGACAGGGACGCTACACTGACTACGTAACTGCCGCTGTGAAACTACACAAGTACCTTAATGTCAGACACACAAGCCTGGGGGGGGGGGGGGGTAACTGTTGGGTGAGTGGTATTAGTAACCTCACTTGATATTACTTATTAGTGTTGACCGCCAATTACTAACACAGTTTGGGATATGTTATTGTGCTATGCATTTTCAAGAATAATATTCCTTTTGACAGACCATGTTGTTATACCTTTATCATCTCTCCAACATATTTGTGTTCAATGGGCAGTGGCCGAGCGTAGAAGATCTACCAAGGTCAAAACTTGGGGATATATGAACAGTTGAGCTGAGCATGAGGCTCATTAAAAGACCTGGGTGGAAACACCACCAAACACACCCGCCAGCACTGTTTTATACTGTACTCACATTATTTATTTAGAAGCCAAGGTCAAAAATCTGAATTTTGAGTGTAGTGTGCAAAATTGTAATACATGTGTGTGTTTGTGTATGTGTGTGGGTGTGTGTATAGGAGGTTACACAGCAGACAGAATTGCTCACATTTTAGCATGCCAATGGATGGGATGCCGGCAGTTAAAATCCCAGCACTGGTATCCCTATGGGTGGCCACAACACTCAAAACAGCCCCCATCCTGATTGTAAGTAACCAAGGGACTGTTAGGGCAAAGGAGTGGGTGGAGGGTTGGGTGTTGTTTAGGGTTAGACATTGGGGGTTAGGTTTGGGGGTTTAGAGAGCGGGGAGGGAGGATTAAGGTTAGGCACTGAACGGGGAGGATTAGGGTTGGGTATCAGGGGAGAGGGTAAGAGTACTTATGGAGCTTCTTTCAGGATTCAGACCTTCCGGGATGCCGCTGTTGGTCTTCTGGCCAGCATTCCGACCGCAGGAGATCCATATGTATTCCCTCACAACATACCAGCAACACATTACAAGGTTGCTCAGCATAAAGTAACTGCTAATGCCCATAATAGCCCATTTAGCCACTTGAGGTGCCCAGTCCATTTCTCCTCCTGAGGTGCCCAGTCCATTTCTGCTCCTGAGGTGCCCAGTCCATGTATCCTCCTGAGGTGCCCAGTCCATTTATCCTCCTGAGGTGCCCAGTCCATTTCTCCTCCTGAGGTGCCCAGTCCATTTCTCCTCCTGAGGTGCCCAGTCCATTTCTGCTCCTGAGGTGCCCAGTCCATGTATCCTCCTGAGGTGCCCAGTCCATTTATCCTCCTGAGGTGCCCAGTCCATTTATCCTCCTGAGGTGCCCAGTCCATTTATCCTCCTGAGGTGCCCAGTCCATTTCTCCTCCTGAGGTGCCCAGTCCATTTCTGCTCCTGAGGTGCCCAGTCCATGTATCCTCCTGAGGTGCCCAGTCCATTTATCCTCCTGAGGTGCCCAGTCCATTTCTCCTCCTGAGGTGCCCAGTCCATTTCTCCTCCTGAGGTGCCCAGTCCATTTCTCCTCCTGTGCTTCCCAAACTATTTACTCACCAGTGGTGCCTAGCCAGTTACCCATCTGTGATACCAAGCCCTTTTACCCACAATGGGTGCCCATCCTATTTACCCAACTGTGGTGCCCATCCCATTTACCCACCTGTGGTGCCCATCCCATTTACCTAACTGTGGTGCCCATCCCATTTACCCACCTGTGGTGCCCATCCCATTTACCCAACTGTGGTGCCCATCCCATTTACCCAACTGTGGTGCCCATCCCATTTACCCAACTTTGGTGCCCATCCCATTTACCCAACTGTGGTGCCCAGCATCTGTGTCCATCTGTGATGCCTATCATCTCTTAAACACATTCATATCCCTATTCCACTGCCTTTTTAAAACCTGGTATTTGCCCCAGTACTGTACATTCTCCCTCTTGTGCTGAGCACTTCACAGCAGACCAAGCTTTCCACTATGAGTATGGACACATCTTGGACAATCTGTTTAAATTACTGAATAATGATAATATTTGGAGGATTACTGTACCTATATTTTTTGTATTGCTGTAAAAGTTAAAATGTGGTGTATTACAGTGAAGAATAAGTGCACTTTTGTTGGTTGTTTAAATATTATTTTGCTTGTGCCTCTGAGAGTTTTCTAAAGCCAACGTCACATCAGGGGCTACTGACACATCCCTTTGTACTGTGTGAGAGACATGGCAAATTGATCCCAGTGGTGTCTCTTTTGACAATGAGCAAGGTCAGCCTTTATGGCAGCATGAGTTTCCATATTACAGTGCATAGAACATAAGACCTTGAGCTAAATAACTTCCAGAATTAGACAATTGTTCTGTAACGTTCGAATCTTATCATTAATTGCTGAGCACAATTATGTGAATATAATGGTATTATCTGGATTTGCTGGCTATTTATTCCTGCAGTGGTGGCTCATTATCATGCCTGACTGTAGGTATGAATAAAGCATCTTTAGAATTCTAAGAAATGGCTTTCACAATACAAATTGATATCCCATGCACCGGCGCTGCTGTAATAACACACACACACACACACATATATATCTGTCAGCTCTCATGACTCCACGTCTCTCGCACTTCCCATAACAGTAGGTGCCCCACAAGGTTCTGTTCTTGGTCCTCTCCTTTTCTCTCTCTCTATTTCCTCTTTAGGTCAGCTCATTCAATGCCCAAAGCTCTTTATTAAATTCAACAGATCTAAAGGCCCATACACACAGGGCGATTTTGAGCTGAAAGCCGCTCGAACTTGGTGTTTTGAGCAGCTTGCATCTTGCTAATCCATATTTACAGTATGAAAGGAGACACACAATAGGAATTATTTGGTACTTGTTTCCTAGCACGGCCACAATCGCATTGATCTTGTGCCCTTAATAGTGGTATGCGATGGCCCCCGCCGCGATGGACCCGATTTCCCATTGAAATGCATTGAAAAGTTAAAAAATCGCGTCGGTCGCGTCGCATGCGGCTAAATAAGCATGAAATGGTCCCGACGCGATGCCCCCGATTTCCCATAGGGAACAATGTTAAATGGCTCAATTTAACCAAATCAACAGGGAACAATGTTAAATGGTCCAGAAACCCCAAAAAACACCCCTGAACAGTGAAATGGCCCCCCAAAATTAGTTAACGCCACCCCACGATCAACGTGAACCCGAAGCGTGGCGAGCGCAGCGAGCCCGCGAGGGGCGGCGTTACGCGTCCTCCAACCTTTTCATACCCCCACTATCCACGTCGGCGTGGAGTTGAGAATAGAATAGTGTGGCGAGCGCAGCGAGCCACCGAGCCCGAAGTGTGGCGAGGGGACGCGGATACCTTCACAGGTAAACGCGTCCCCTCGCGGGCTTCACAGGTGTCCTGGTCGCCACTGACACCTGTGAAGCCCGCGAGGGCACGCGTATAACTGTGAAGGTATCCGCTGCGCTTGCCACGCTTCGGGCTCGGTGTCTCGCTGCGCTCGCCACACTACAGTAGGAGCAAGTTTCATCTTTGCTCCTTTGTCCATGGCTAGCCATGGCTATTCTATTGTTCTCAGCTGCAATACAATACGTATACAATACGTATACAATATAATAGCCATGGCTAGCCATGGCCAAAGGAGCAAAGATGAAACTTGCTCCTACTGTATTCTATTCTCAACTCCACGCCGACGTGGATAGTGGGGGTATGAAAAGGTCGGAGGACGCATACCGCCGCCCCTCGCGGGCTCGCTGCGCTCGCCACGCTTCGGGTTCACGTTGATCCTGGGGTGGCGTTAACTAATTTTGGGGGGCCATTTCACTGTTCTGGGGTGTTTTGGGGGGTTTCTGGACCATTTAACATTGTTCCCTGTTCATTTGGGTAAATTGAGGCATTTAACATTGTTCCCTATGGGAAATCGGGGGCATCGCGTCGGGACCATCGCATGCGATTTTTTAGCACGCATGCGATGCGACCGATAAGATTTTTTTACCTGCGATGCCCACGATTAGAATCGGTGTGGCCGTGCTAGGAAACAAGTACCAATTATTTTTCTGTAATTGTGCCTGCCTCGACCAAGGACCTCAGCGGACAAACACACAGAGCGGTGTCATGTGTAACGCCACCGTGTGCAACGATTACATTGCATGGCTGCCTCTAATCTTTATGTTGTAATTGCCAAACATAGGAATAAATGTTTCCTTATTGATAAAAAAGTAATTAATGACCTAAAATAGTATCATGGTACAGAAATTCATCTACTGCATTATTTGTGCCAGTACACAGGCTACAATCCTCAGACGGCTAAAAAATTGCAAAGTGCAAAAACAAACTTTGAATTTATTGTCTTAGACAATAATCTTGATTTGTAATATAGATTGAAGACATTGCACCATATATTTTGGTCTGTATGCTGCTGTTTATTTTGGCCCCGGGACAAAATAATTTGTTCAGTGTCACAAGCTGAAACGGAGATGCAAACCAAGATCTCCGGCAAGTCTCTAATAGCCGGACAAGGACCATTATTCTGATTCACTCGCAAAGGGAAATTCCTTCTCAAATGGACAAAACCATGTGCAGGTGGGGTAGATGTAACTTGTGCAGAGAGAATTAGATTTGGATGAGTTTTTTTGTTTCTGTGCAGGGAAAATACTGACCGCTTTATTTTTACACGGCAATATAGATCTCACTTTGAAGTAAAACCACACCCAAACCTAATTCTCACTGCACATGGCACATCTGCCCCCCTGCAGTGCATATGATTTTGTCCATTTGAGAAGGAATTTGTCTTTGCGAGTGAACCAGAATAAGGACCAAGGTGTATAATGAAAAGTTGGATGCAAGGAACATGAAATCTTGTTCATTGTTGCTGAATGTTCACAGCGTCCCTTCATGATCAGGGATGCCAATCCTGGGGCATTTTTTTAAATCCTGGGATTTGAGGTTGGAAAACATTCAATACCGGGTTTTTCCTGTATTAAGTTTGAACTTTTATCCCCACTCTCCTACCCAAACTGGGTGCCCCGCAGTGCCACAAACCCAGAAGGGGGTGTGGTGGTTGGGAGCTAGGCCCAGCATTAGATTTGCGCATGTGCAGGCTAATCCCAGAATTCAAATATTGCAAGGTCTAATCCTGGGATTGAAATCCCGCCATTTTTAGGGCTACCTTATTCATGATATACATTGTGAATGACATCATGTACTACTTACCTACTCCTTAACTTTGTGGTGAATATATACTAAGCTTTTGAGAGTGACAAAGTACTAGCCAATCAGCTGCTAACTGCTGTGTTCCGGCTGTGTTTGAAAAATGACAGGAGCTCATCGATTGGTAGTTTATCACACTCTCCATTTAGTACATCTTCTGCTGTGTCACATTTTATAGCAGTGGTAAAACATCTCCTACAACTCCCCACCATTTCTCAGAGTGTAGAACAGTGTATGACTGAGAGCTAGCTTTGCAGACAGAACTTTCATTTCTTTGTATTATCTATCCTGGAGTGCCTCCAGCAACAAGAGTGCACATCTCTAACCATTGGTGCCACTATGGAGGAGAAATTGCCCATGGGAACCAATCAGCTTTGATGTAATTTTCCACATTCATTCTGTAAAATTATAGGTAGCAGATGATTGGTTGCCATGGGCAACTACTCCTCTCTTTTCACTGCTTCATACATCTCCGCAAATGTACCTTACTCCATGGGAGCACTGTCACTACATTCTAAGAATATCACTGGTTGATTTGTTTTTTTTCTTGATGCAAATTTTAATGACTAGTCTAAACAAGAAACATATGTAAGCTACTGGTGCTGGAAACAATCTTCCTCTATATTATTCCTCATTGTACAAGCTCAGAATCCAGACATAAGCAGGTACGGGTTATAGTGAATGGTGGGATCAGTCATGCCTCCAGTTGGGCAGCAATGGAATTGGGTAATGATCCCACATAGGCAAAGTTTAATGAGGGCTTGTAGACAGAATTGCAGGCTATGGGAATGATTTATAGATGGAAGCAATTTAGAAGTTATAAACAGTAGAGCATGATAGTTTGCCACTGCACATGTATATAACTCTCACTGTGCATGTGCCACAAATGTCTTCTGATTGGTAGTTAAGATGGAGACTTATTTGTAAAGTTATTGAAAGTCAGAGAGCGTTTGTGAGCGGTAATAGGGGGGGGGGTTGGTGGTGACCAATCAAACGCCGGTGTATCGTGACCTTTTTGAGTGCAAGTCACAGCTTGTGACTGCAGTCTTATATGCATTTTAAATGTCTCACTGCATCTTATCTCCATTGGCCACGTTGCATGACCATAGAGTTAGAATGGTTGACTGTTGTGTATCCGATGGTTGCGTATTCACACAAGCGGCTGATCTTAGACTTCTGCAGTCAGCGTCTTAACACATTTACCAGCAGCGGAGACATTTGCATATTTTTGCACAGCTGCTGTGTTCTAATAATTGGCTGCGAAGGCATGTGCGTCCACATCTGGCTCAGATCCTATGTAAACAGGTATAGGGCATATCTTAAATGGGTGCAGAGTGTGTGATGCATATTGGCCCCTGAGTCCAGGTGGTCCCTAAATACAAACTTTGCACCCACATAATTATACTTACCTCTCCTGTGCTGGCCAGTGCTGCAGACAGAATTCACGGGGGAAATGGTACTGCGCCTATTTTCCAAGAGACAAGCACATACGCCATATACTCTGGTGAAAAGCCAGAGTCTACTACAATGCCAGATGGGAGAGGGTCCAGATAAAGCCTGCACTCAGTCCCTTTCCACTCTTAAAACCACCCCGGTATACCTATATACAAAATGCGCTGTTAGCCTGGTGCCCATGGCTGTTCCTTTCTTAGATGAACATTTTTTGCTCCAGGGGAAGGAAATTAATATTAAACTGTTGTAAGAATGGCCTTTGTTGAACCTATGAGTCCACTTTATGTGCCTGCGGCCTTCACCTTCAAATAAAAATGTTGATAAAAAAATTAATTTTTTAATATTATTATAATAATAATAATAATAATAATAATAATAATAATAATAATAATAATGGAATCCAGTATAAACAATATGTAACTAAGATATCAAATTAATTTGATAAAAATGTCTTGTTCACCAATGCTATAAAAGTCCCATATTTTTATGTTAGTCTTTTATTGGGATTTGATGTTTTACATGATCTCTGTAGTTGTTTATAATACACATAGAATTTTTAAACTTTATATACTATTTATTTCTTACACCGAAAACCTTTTTTAATGATGTGACATCACAGAACTTGGCTAATGGTATTCTAACACATTGGTGGCTATTGCATTTCAGCAAGGTGATTTACCCTGATATGTCTATGATTTTGGCTGTGATGAAAAGTATGAAGCTATTAAATGGAGGTTTGGGTGATACATTTTAAATCATGAATCAAATAATTTAAACATTGTCACAAAAGTTCAGTAAACGGACAACGGTAAGATAACAAATATTGTAGTCTTTACATTAAACGTCTAGAATCGCTAAGTACTGTGAATTCCATAACAGATGTTTTTATATCACAGTGACACAACTGCACAAGTGCCTGTTGTATGCATAGCTGTAATGCCAGTGTGTACACAGCAGAATGCTGCTTGTGATTGGTCCTGCAGTCACACACCCCCTCTGCTGTCAGCTTAACTTGGTGAACTCAGGAATAAATAACTTTGTGTATATCCTGGGAAGTGGGATCACAGAGCCAGCACTGTCATCTGTTGCTAGTGGTAATGCAGTTTAAAAATACTTCTCATCATGCAAAGTAACAGATGTTTATAACTTGGGAGGATTGGTATTGCACAGTGCTGTTCCATGTAAGATAAATGAATACTGTTAACTGATTTGTATGCATTATAAGTCCTAGATTCCAAACTACAGTATTGTATTGCAAAATGTAGCGTAATAATATAAATGACTTTCTATCAGAGGGTACAAACTGGAAAATTAGAGGACAATAATGTATCTTTCCATAACTGTTAACATACAGTAATAACTTTTACCTGGTAAGTGTAACCCTTTAAATATACACAAAATTGTTGAATAATAAAACCTTGAAGAGATACTGTAAACCCGGGTTGCACATTATACAGAGGGCTATCCAGCGGCAGATTGGCCATATTCCTCACAGGGAAGTTTCCTGGTAGGCTGATGCCTATGAGGCCACCTGTCAGCCAGTGACCTGCCCAGAGTATTGGCCCTGTCCCTCTCCTGTCTCCCACACAAGCAACCTTTGCTGTTCACAGAGCGGAGTACCTGATGCTGCAAATACTCATCCATTGTGACATCTGTTAAAGGGACAGGAGTGGGTGCTATCTGGGGGTGTAACAGTTACGGGAGGAGGGGTGGGGGATATTTGTGATATTTGGGGGATTATAGTAATGAGTTGGTTATCTGCTTGATGGAAGTCAGGGGGTCTGTGGTCTGCCTTAGTAGGGGGGTTGGGTATTAAATGAAATGTGAAGGTTTGTAGTTTGTCACAGCAGCTTACAGGTCTGGGGGCCACTAGACTACCAATCATATTGAACCAATGGCTTCCACACCAATGCAGTGATGTATTAATCCCAGCTATTTTAGTGTTGGTTCTGCCAACAAAGGATTTGATGCTGCCCATGTGAGGCCACTTCTAGAGGAGGCCGCCGCCGCCTCCTCTAGCATCCTCAAAAACTGTCTGCAGTATGGGGGCAGCCATTTTCTAAGTGTCAGTTTTCATTATAGCAGCAGGAGCTGGCGCCGGGAGAGACGGAACCGTGATGGCAGGCCAGGTACTGACAGACAGCAGCGCGTAACTATAGCCCTGCAGAAGACTCCTGGCGCCCACACTCTCTCTGTGCCTCCCCGCCACCGCAGGGGCTGCGGAGCTATAGTTACACCACTGATTGTACCGTGTACGAGCACCTTAATACAGCTTCTGAAATATTGTAAAAACAGAATACATAGGGATGACTGGCGGTCAGAATACCAATGCTGGCATCCCGAAGGAGGGAATCCGAACAGGGGTTATATAAGTATACTTACCACCCCCCCCTTGCCCCCCCAACCCTCCCTTCTAGCAGCCTAATCCTAACCCCTGTACCCCACCACCTAACCCTCTACCTGCTCCTCCACAGCCTATCCCCCTTTCTAAGTGCCTAAATCCAACCCCACCTCCCCACAGCCTAACCCTAACCTTCCTCTCCTAACAGTCTAACTCAAAGTTACCACACTAGTGCCTTATCTTAACCCCCCTTCCCCGGCCTGACCCCAACCTGCCCCACATATTCATCCCATCACTGATTGGGATGCTGGCTGTCGGTATTCTGGCATCAGCCGCCTAAATTTCCTAAAAGTTCCATCGCCGGTCTCCTGATGGCATTCAGGATGCTGGAAGCAATATACTGAACTCCGGCATCCTAAGCGTCGTGATGCTGACTTTCTGTAATAAAAGACACCAGCCATTTAGGAATGTAGTGGGATATAATTCATACCTGACTGTGACATATATGTACGTATGGAGTGGTAGCACACAGGAGTGAGGGTTCTACAGTGTGGAAGCATGCTGAAGTCTAAATATGATTGGGTGAAAAAGAAGCTTGATATAATTTTGTTTCACTCAAATGACAATCTACAGTATGTAAAAATGAACAAAGATCTGTCTCCTGTTTGCATGGACATTATACTATAGAATGCAGATAGAGTGCCTCATTCATCTCGGGGAATAGCGAAATCCCCTGAGCTGGCGCAGGCCGGCGGAGAGGCGCTCGGCGACGGGGAGTGAAATCTTTGTCCATTTCCGCTTCAGGGAGACAGGCAGGGTTAGAGGGGGAGCGGCAGGTAGGAGGCGGATGGTGTTAGCGTGCTCCGTTAGAATGGGGAATGTCCCTTCTGGTGGTTGGCCCAGGCTCGCAGATGGAGATTCTATTGCCAGCAGCAGCTCCGACAGGAAATGCTCCATTTGTGGTTGGATCATGCTGGGGTTGTCCCAGCATATGCCATATCCAATTTACTGCTCTATAACCAGATGATTAGCAAATGAAAGGGAAATAGAAGAAAAAAGTAAAAAAATAGAAAAAAACAAAACAAAGAAAAATCAAGCAGTTACAGTTTTTCAGCTTCAAAACACTCACTGGCCAATGAAATCCTACCTGTCATTTTTCAAACCAAGCCTGTAACTTCACAGTTAGGAGCTGATCGGCCGGTGATAAAAACCAGACACTTTATCACTTCACCGAGCTTAATAAATCTGCCCCTCAGTCCTAATCAGATATGTATTCCACATGCTGGATGGTCACCACTGCAGCTTCTAGGCTCACAACTAATCCCATGCATCTTGCTCTTGATTTGTGGGAATACAAAAATGTTGCAAGGGACCAGGTTTGGACTGTACAGTACTAAGCTCCTGGATTTGTGCATGGTTCAAAAAATTCACCACTTTCCCGATCTCGTAGGGAGGTGCATTCTCGTGATGGCAAATGGTACCATTAACATAGGTTTTTGGACTGCACCTGGAAATGTCTTCCAGCAATTGTGGCAGACAGTGGTTGGCATACCAGTCAACAGTGATGGTGCTTTGCTGCACTAGTGGTATGATAGCTACAGGACCAGTCTTGGCCACAAAAACATCCACCATCTGCTTGGTCATGCTGTATTCATGCCAGAACAATGTAATGGGGCACCTCCAACTTCAGTACACTGGTCTGACTGCTTGGTCTCAGGGTTGAAACTGTAGAGCCAGTAGCCATCACCGCTGGTGATTCCCAGATAGAGTTTGAATGACTGGCAACACCAAATCACCCAAGTTTCTGATGGGGTCTGCTTGGGTCTGAGCCTGCTGCTGGGGTACCATGCTCTGGCCAAGCTTTTCTTAGATTGTCAAGCGGATGAATACTGATGAGATGCCTATCTCCTTGTCTAATAGGACCATGGTTGCCCCAACATTTACACTTAAATACGGCACACATGGCAGCAACTCAAGTTCTGCAAACCACAGTGGTTCAGGTAAGTGCTTGCTCTCCAAAAGCAGCTTGCAGTCTGTCAAAACTCTCCTGTTCTCGCAGGCAACTTTTGTAGCATATTATAAATGTATCTCCAGTGGACTCTGATGAGTTCCGTAATAAGCTCATGAAGAGAGTGAACATGCTGACTTCTTCAGTGTGAAGTGCTGCCTTCACATTACACAAGAACTTTACAGTTCACAATCAGTCAGAATGTGTCTACTCTACCTATGCGCTGCACATCCGGAAATATATTGCACACCCCTCTAATATCTATATCCAGACAATCCTATTTAGTGCTGCACATCATCCAGGGCCGTCGTACTGACATTGTGGGCCCTAGGTAAAGCAATGCACTGGGGCCCCTACTTTAGTTAAAAAAGAATCATAACTGCCTGCGGTGTGTCTCCACCTGCTATCAGTCATCCAACCAGGGCAGCCATTAGGTGGGACTGCGGGGACTCCAGTACTGGGCCCAGACAGAAATGGGGCCCAGGACTGGAGTTTATAAAGTATAATTTGTCATAAACAAAGTTGACATTTCCCTTGAAGCAATGTAGAGGTTGAGTAGTGCGGTCAGTGCTGCAGACACAGGTGTCACCAGGCACGCCAGGTGTTCAAGAAAGGGAAGGGGGGCCCTGGCTATTTTGTGAGTCCTGTATCCAGCAATTGCTTACTGCCAGTAACTGTTTGGCTGCAGGCCGGTAGAGAATGTTTCCCAGCAGCTCTGATCTTGTGTAATTCACAATACAACCAGCCGGGCAGCAGTCTCTACCAGCCTCACAAGAAACTCCCTAGGCACCAGCAAACCCCTGCTCAAAAGCCCCTAGAATTGTGGGACCCTGCGGCAGCTGCCCAGTAAGCCCATGCCTTAACATGGCCCTGACATCATCAAATGAGGACATTTCTATGTTCTCTGTTTCTTTGGTGGACGGCTCTGGGTTTGTTGCACAGAATAAAACTAAACATTCAAATGTTCCCTGAAAATAGAACATATTCTGGCAAATTTTTGAACCATCCTCTTAACTTCCTTAGACAATTCTACCCAATGACCGCCTCTCTACACAGTTCACACAAAATGTTCATGTGTTTTATTTCACAATCACACAAACCTCTGACCCTGGGCCAGCATTGCTATGTCACTAGATTATTATAGACCACCAAATATTGCAATCTGACTTTTACCGATCTGCAATCTGTACACTACCACTTCATTTTAACTTCATGTTTCAAATTTCCCTATAGATTGTAAACTTGTGAGCAGGGCCCTCCTACCTCTCTGTTTGTCATTACCTAGTCTCATTGTGTGCCATACTGTATTCTGCAGAAAAGTTTGCCCCAGTCTGGCTGGCTCCCAGCAGTGCCTCAGTCTGTGGGTAGTTAGGGGGTGGGGCCTAATGTAGTGAAGTGCACACCTGCATCATAGACTTTTCCTGTGGCTGGTCATCTTCTCTCTCTCTCTCTCCTCTCTCTCTTCTCTCACTCCTATTGCATTTGGAACAAGCTTTCCTAAATAGTAACCATACAGATACTGATTTCAGAACACTTGCTAAGTGAGATATAATTTACATGACTACTGCACTTATCTGCTACTGACTCACAGGTGGCATACTAGCTCCAAATGGTGGGAAGGTCACAGCAGAAAAACACCATGATCACTTAAAGCAGTCTATGAAATTCTGAAGTATTTTATGTGTATATATGTGGACAGACAGGGGTCACCAATGGTGCTAGGGAAGCTGAGAGCTGTCTTACAGGGGAAAGAGTCAAACAGTTTATTACAGGTCTAGTACAGATCTTCTAATGTGCACTGGATGTGAGCATTACTGAAACGTTCCGCTCCTCCTGTTACAGATACTACATATGCTATAGCTATAGTGATACACATAAGAATTCTGCCTGTGTGTGCTACTGATGCAAGGTTTGCTCTTGAAGTACTGGCATGTTACTCTTCTATATATCAGTGTGTAGCTTTGCTCTCTCTGGGCCAGATTCTCTAAGCTTCAAAAGTGATAAAATGGAGAGTGATAAACAGTCAGCCAATCAGCTCCTGTCTGACATTTTTCAAACACAGTCTGTGACATGGCAGGCAGGAGCTGATTGGCTGGCTGTTTATCACTCTTCACTTTTGAAGCTTAGAGAATCTGGCCCTCTCTCTCTCTTTTTCTGTCTCTTTACCTCCCTCTCTTTATCTCTCTCTCTCTCTCTCTCTCTCTCTCTCTCTCTCTCCCTCTTGTCCCTTCTGTCTCTCCCTCTCTCTCTCTGACTTTCCCTTCTTTTATCTCTCTCTCTCTCTCTCTCCCCCCTCTCAATTTTCTGGACACTCTCTCTTGCTTTATTCTCTCTCTCCCTGGCACTGTCTCTCTACGTCTCCCTGATACCGTCTTTTTCCTACTCTGACACTGTCTCTCTGTCCCTGCGTGTGATGTATCAACCACTTGTGGTACATCCCCCCCACCCATCACTCTGATAATAATCACATATGGAAAAGACAAAAAAATATATAAAAGTGAAGGTGAAATTGAGAAAATAAGAGCAACTTTCACCTTCACTTTTATATATTTTTTAAGTGCTCTTTTCCATATACCAAAAATTGTTCTAATTCAGAAGAGCAGCTCTCACTTAGCGCAAAATTCCATAAAAAAAAACAATAATCACATATGCAATTAGTTCCACAATGGGCAGCTCTCCCGATAAGAGCGGACCTCTATGATACGCTCCTGTGCCTGGACTTCTGGGTCTGTGACCTAGGAGTTCCTCTGTGATCCCTCACGCAGTGCTGTGGAAAGAAGCCTCTAGGCTTCAATAGGGTAATACCATCTATAGCTGGCATTATCCTCCACATCGGAACCCCGGCAGGAGGACGTTAGTACATTCAGACATGCAGCACAGAGCCCCAAAACAACATTTCTGGCTTAGTACATCCTGCCCCCTGACAGTGCATCTCTCCATCCCTCTCTTTCTGACACCATCTCTCTCTCTCTCCCCTTTCTTGCCCTGCCTCTCCATATCTTTTTCTTTCTTTCTAACACTCTCCCATTCTCTTTCTCCCTGTCTCTACTTTTCTATCTCCCTGTCTCTCCTTCTCCCACTTATTATATCTCTCTCATCCCTTCTCACTCTAGCCCCTCTCTTGATCCTCCCTGCTCTCACTCATTCTCTCTCTCCACTTCTCCATCCTGAAATATCTCTCTCTGCTTTATTCTCTTTCTCCTAGACATTGTCTCTCTCTCCCTGATGCTGTCTCTCTCTCCCTGATGCTGTCTCTCCCCATCTATCTGTCTTTCTGAGACCATCTCTCTCCTGACAATCTCTCCCTCTCTCATACAATGTCTCTCATCCAAACACCTTCTCTCTGACATTGTCCCTCCCTCTCTTCCTCCCTGACACAATCTCTCTCTCTCTTTCTGCTGGACACTTTTTCTTTCTTTTATTCTCTCTCCCTGTCTTTCTCTCACTTTCTCTTGTTCCAATCTTTTTCCCCTCACTCCATACTCTCCTCGCATCTGAGCGAATGAGCCAGAATACCCCCCTATATGCAGGGCCGGTGCAATGAACCGGAGCGCCCCAGGCGGGGGGCACCCCAGCGCTCACCCGCCCCGGCTATGGCCACTCACCCGCTCCATGCTGCGGCCGCATCGCATCACAATCCCCCCGCGGCGACTCACGGGGGGGGGGGGTGATGCGATGCGGCCGCCACAGTCACTACATAGGGGGTGGTAGAGGAGGCTTGGGTAGGTTTGCCTCCCGGCGTGATGCGCCGCTGTAAGGCACCATGGGGGGGTTGGGATGGCGGGCAGGCCGGGGGGTGTGTGATGCGGTGGCAGCCACTGTGTCACTGGGTGCGGGGGGGAGAGGAGTGACAGCTACTCACCTCCATCCAGCGGGGTCCCGGCTCCCAACTACCGCCCTCCAGTGGCCGGCGCCCCAGGCAAATGCCTAGTTCTGCCTAGTGGTGGCGCCGGCCCTGCCTATATGAAGCTGTAGAAATAGAAATGAACAGAGAACATCTATTTTCTGCCCAAATGAAGGTCTGCCGCAGTGATTTAGGAAAACTCTCGGCACATGCTGGAGTCATTTTTTTATTATGAGGTTTAAAAAATGAACACGGTTTAATGAAATTGGAAAGGGATTTTCTCTTGATACCCCACAGTCATCGCTGGACGGGTTTGCTTGGAGAACAGAATGTAATTTTGGGATGTTTATTTAGGTTAGCTTCGTCTGATCTTGCAGGCTACTCTCAGATTATAAAATAAGTATGTATCTGTATCCCAAACATTTTTGTGAGAGTGATTCAGCCTTCACCATCTCCTATCTGCAGGGTCCAACTACAGTACGAGTCCTAAAATGACCCTTCCAGAGGCTGGTCCCATACCCCCAGCACAAGGAGTGAGTCACAAGTCCTTGGTTGGTTCAGTGGTGAAATATCAATTTCAGAAATGTATCTAATGCCAAAGTGTCTCCAGCAAGCGAAATGCATTCAGATCGCACAAACTAGGTTTTATCAGAACAAAATGTTTCAACGTTCATTTTTTTTGTTGCCTTTAAATTCTAAGCACGCATTATTACGGACTGTTGACTGTCAATGTAGTCGCACATTATGCTTTCAATCTTCTGTAGAAGGAGAACAAACCTGTCATGAATGCCTACACTCCCACAGTTTAGTCGTGATTTCAGTGCTGGCTTTAACTTTCTAGTAAGGACTTTTATTGTTTCATTTTCAAGGTAAAACACGTTATATAAACTGTAAAACATACGTACGGCTCACAATGAAAAGAGATGGGAACTAAGGGGCACATTTATCATACAATATTTGCGGCTAAATACTCATTTTTGGGGGTTAGCCGCAAAATATTATGTATCATCCCTGCGTGTAAGCTATTATACAATGTAGGAATCTTCCAAACAAACCCCTACCTCAAGGTGTAAAACATAACTGTCCATGATTAGAGCTTGAGGGCCAGATGTACTAAGCTGGAAAAGTGATAAAAATGGAGAGTGATAACGCATCAGCTCCTACCCAGTGGCGGATTGGTTCACCGGGAAACCGAGCCGTTTCCTGGTGGGCCGGACTAGATTTCACTCTGACTGGGCCGCTTACCTTTGTTAGACGTAGGCGGTGGTGAGTAGTGTCCGCACCCCCGCCGCCCCGCCTCCTCCCCTCACTGGCTGTGACGAAAGCAACCCCCCCTTGCTGTAGCGGCAGCAACCCCCGCCACCCCCCGGCTGTAGCGGCAGCAACTGCTGCCGCCCCCCCCGCTGTGGCAGCAGCAACCCCCGCCGCTCCCCCCCCCCGCTGTAGAGGCAGCAACCCCCGCCGACCCCCCCCCCCCTTGGGCTGCAGCGTCCCCCCTTCCCGGGCCAGATTTCAATACCAATCCGCCCCTGCTCCTACCTGTCTTTTTTCCAACACAGCTTGTGACATGGCAGGTAAGAGCTGATTGGATGGCTGTTTATAACTCTCCATTTTATCACTTTTCAAGCTTAGTGCATCTGGTCCACTTTAAATGGCAAAAGAAGGGCGCATTTAGGAACAGTAATAAGCCACAAACCCTCGCCGCCCTCCACTGGCATTAGTTCATACCAGGCACCCAGAGGAAAATAGGATGTGGTGGCCCCCACTAGTGGCTCCGGCTTGCACATGTGCTGATGTCAAAGCGACTCACCTATGGCACATCTGGGAGAATAAAGGGCCTGATTCAGACCTGTTCGCTAGGCTGCGTATGTTAACAGCCTAGCAAACCGGTAAACACTGCCCGCCACCTGGAAGAATGCCCACCCCCCTCCGCCACGTGTAGGCTAACACATCCCCTCTCATGTGGCCGCACGGAGGAGAGAACGTTCCATGGTCGCTCCCCATCCAATGATTTCTCCCGCCTTCGCTAAGAAAGGTCAGCCTGGACTGACTTTTCTAGCGCCCACTGTCCTCTGATTTTGGGGTGGGCACTGACGTCATGTGATGTCAGCCCCCAGCCCCAACCAGGCATCTTCATGCCTGCATCTACAGGGGAACGTTGCATTCCCCTCCCCCAGCCTCCTGCCCGTTCCGTTCCCTCCCACCATGGAGCGAACGGCTCAGCTGGTGTGAAACTCGTCAAAGCCGTTCATTCCCGGGGTTTGTACATGCGCTTATTCGCATTTATTGTGCACGCGCAAACGCAGATAATCAGGGACGGGGTCAATTTTGGCCCATAACGAACGGGTCTCAACCGGTGCCAAAGATCCCATAATGCGGCTAGTTGTGGCAATAAGGAATATTTAGTACTAGCTGCAAATGATAATTAATCAATCTAACAGGGGTTTGTTTTAATATAGCTCAAAGAGAAAAAATTGTGAGAAATAAAATACCAATCGGCTTCCACCTGTGTTTTTTTTAAATGACAGTTAACCAGCAGACTGCCCACCTCGGTAGCGATGATGCGGGAGCGCGTCTCATCGCTAGTATGGGATCTCTGGCCCATACACACTAGGCGATTTTGAGAAGAAAATCGGTCAAAACACCCGTTTTGACCGATTTTCAGCTCAAAATCGTCAAGTGTGTATGGGCCTTTAGGGCCAGATTGATTGGTACATTATCTCTCACAATGTTATCTCTCTTCAAACTTTGATCTGGCCTAGTTCAGGAGCCCCCTTTCTTTTAACTCTTTTGACAGCAGTCCGGAGGTCACTGCCTCCAATGTCTCTGGGAGCTATGCCACCGCCACCCACTTTTTTGCTATTGCTGGGGAAAATCAGAAACATCCTGTTGCTCCAGCAAATTAAAAAAAAAAAAAAAATTCGTCAACTTTAATTACAAATTCAGATTTACTGGGAAATGTATGAAAACTTCTAATGAACAAAGAAGTGGAATAGTGGATTAGTGGCCCATAGCAACCAATCCGCATCTTCTTCGCATTTATAGAATGTACTTAATAAATGCAAATTAGAATCTTATTGGTTGCTATGGGCAATTTCACCACTTGCCCATTTCTCCACTCTTAATAAGGTTTGATACATATCTTCTGTAGAACAAAGAAGAGGTTTATTTTAAGCACCAAATCTCTTGTGGGTGGTTATGAGGGTTCCCAAAAATGGTATCTTACAGATGTAGTGGCTACATCAGAGCCTCTGGTGTCCGCAACTCCTACCGTCGGGCTGCCAGCTAATCATTTTATAATGGGATACAGGTGTGACTACCCTTGGTGCATGGTTCTATCTGTATGTATTATGTCTTGGGTAAAATGGTTAGGTGGAATAACAATGGCAATAGGATCCTGATGTGAATGACGTCACCGGGTATTCCCTCATACTCAGGGAGGGGCTGCAAGTGTCAAAATACTTGCAGCTCCCTCAGTTCGCTGGAGCCTGGTATTTGCTTTTTTGATCCTTGAATTCTACATGGACCGAAGAGGATGCAAATTTACCCGGATGGTAAGGTGAGTATGATTTGTATTCACAGGTACCAATGTGGATTCTACTGGACAAGAGGACGGATCTATATAAGTGTGTATGAATGTACTGTATGTAGTGTATATATATAAAAAAAAATGTGTGTGTGTGTTTGTGGGGTATTGATTCTGTAGATGGACTACAAGTCCCAGTGGACCCATAAATGCCCTGCATGTTGTGGTTTTCCAATTCCCAACATGTGAGAGAGGCCTGCTGGGCATTGTAGTTCGACTACAGAAACCAATATTTATTTTTAACATTTAATTTATCTATTTTTACACAATTTGCCGAGCGTCCTCAGCCCAGGAATGCCAGGGACAACCCTGGACTTCAGCTTGGGCCGGGTGTCCCCTGGGGAAGGGGGGAGCGCTTTATTGCAATTGTCCCCAATCTCCCAGGGACCCGGCCCAGGCTGACCAGGCTGCAGGATGGGAGGTTTGGGCACTCCGGGACCCAAGGGCCATTGTTGCTCCTCTTATCCTGCATCCATTATACAGTAAACAGCTTATTTCTTATTAGTACTGCATCTTTCTATTCTGTATATATATATATATATATATATATATATATATATATATATATATATATATATATATTACACTTGTACAACGGCTAATCTACCGTACTTAAATATTTACCCAGCTTACGCCAGGGATTCTGTTTGATTTAGACAAAGCAATTAATGTAGACGTTCATTTTGTATAGCCTTGCCACCTGGCAGCAGGACTTGCCTCTCCACATCATTACACGCATTCCAGTTCAGCGTACAACTGGACATTAACTCCGTAGGAGGTGATTAATTAGTCTGCTCAAAGCCGAGAACAAAAAGGATTAGAGAGAGAACCAGAACAATATATTTTGAGTAGTTTACCTGAAAATTATAATAATGTGCTGTATGGTAGTATTGTTAAATGATTTTCATTTACTGATCACTTAAAAATATTTATAAAGGGTTTGATTTTTTGCGGCATAGAAATGTGAAGTACAATGAACAGTATCATTTTGTAAAAAAATGGACCGGGATCATGTTTTTGTGAAAAGCATCAGATTTGGCCCAATATTTTGTCTTTTAATTGGACGTTTATATAGTGTGGCTGCGCTCGCCACACTATATAAAATCAACTCCACCCCCGACGTGGATAGTGGGGGTATGAAAAGGTCGGAGGACGCGTACCGCCGGAGCTCGCCATGCTTCGGGTTGGCATTGATAGTGGGGTGGCGTTAACAATGGGGGGGCATTTAACATTGTCATTACCCATCAGGGTGGGGATAAAATTAAAAATCGGGTCTGGGTGGGCATTTAACATTGAAATCGCGTCGCATCGCATGCCATTATAATGGCATGCGATACGACGCGATATTAAAATTGTACACTCATCCTGGGAAAAGCCTCAAATCGGGGTCCATCGCATACCTTAATTAGTGGTATGCGATGCGGCAGGCGCCGTGATAATACACAAGTATCCATTTTAATATATTGGCTTTGTTTATTTTTTTAACAATAGACTTTAAAAAAAAATGTCATATACATTAAAAAACCAAGGAATGCCTTTCTAATACCCCTTTTACACCAAAATCCCGGATCCGACCCGTTATTTGGAACACGGTTCCAAGCCAGGTCGGATCCAGGATTTGCACCTTTTACACTGTGGTGCTGACCAGCAGTGTAAACGGGGGTGGTGCTTGGAGATGACATCATCTCCAAGCGCAGAGGCCGTGGACCGATGTGCTGGGGGCAAGCACAGCACCAAGGTAAGCTGCCGGGCTGCCTCCAGCCCCCTAGCACCCCCAGCCCACATCCGTGAGGTAAATGGATGCCGCACACAGTCATCCATTCACCTTCTCCCTGCCTCCGCTGCTGTCTGCACAGTACAGCAGACAGCAGGGGAGGCTGTTTGCGCCCCCCCCCCTACATCCATACTGACCGCAGGATGCCTCGGTCTGGAGGTTGGGCATCTCCATTGCTGTAAATGGGAGCCGGGTCATAACGACCTGGCAAACAGGTTTAGACTGCCCACTACCCAGGTCCTGCCTGTGTTCCACCCTAGTCAGGACCTGGGTAGAAGTAAATGGACACGGGTTAACCCCTTTCACACTGCCGCTGACCTGTGTCCACGAGGGAAAAACCCTTGTTTTTTGTGGCGGTTTAAAAGGGGTATTAAATTACAATAATGTTCGAAAATTTACCTGGCTTAAAGCAAAACTGATAATTATTACAGGTCAAAAAAATAATACTAATTTTGAAAACAATCAAATGACATTTCTCATATACAAATTTATTGAGACAGGACCATTGGAAATTTAGAAATGTTTGTTGTTGTTTTTAATATTATTATTATTATTATTATTAATAATAATAATAATATTCATAAATAATACATTTAATAATAAATAATGAAAATATTTACTTAATCATTTTTTAAGGAATATATTTGTTAAGTGGAAGGTCCATATGGGAAATCTTTCCAACACTAAAGGCCCCTACACACGGGTTGATTTTGCCCAGCATGTATGGACAACGATGATGGGGGAAATCGCTGGGATGAAAATTGCTCAGTGCATACACAGAGTGATTTCGCCCTTCTGAGCAATTACCCCAGGAGTGGACGACCAGCAGATGAGCACCGGCCACCAATTTTGCAAAGCGCCCCATTGAGGGTGCGTGTCAAGCTCCACTCTAAAGGGCGTGTCTAGTTCCATATATAGAGAGATTGTGAAAATATATTGTGAACGTGGCACCAAGAAGCGTGGGTGTGTAATTTAAAATGACTTATATCCAAATTTAGATGAGCCCCAAAACAGTTAGTAAGAGCTACTATACTTGGTAAAGTGCTGGGAAATGGTGCTGCTGATGATTCAATGTAAATGTATCTGTCTCTCTTTCTTTTTTTCCCCAAAAATGTAACAGTGTAATGTGGGCTAGGGGAAATGAGGGAGATTGCTAGACTAATGAGGGAGAGAGGGAGATTGCTGCTATTTCAGGGAGTCTCCTGAAGAATGCAGGAGGGGAGGCAACTATGCATTTGAGGATATTCAAGAACATGATAGTAAGATAAGAAACATATCCGTGTATGGTTAAAATGAATATAGTATGTAAACTAAAATAATGGAACCTAAAATATGAGATTGACATTATTTTCTCTAAAGAAAGCCCTTTAGATTTCACAGAAGAGTGGGCAATGCCATAGTGCTACCAAATTACCTGCAAGGAAAATCCCCAATAATGCAACTCTGAATACCTAATGAGGCATATGTTATAGTTTACACAATCACTTAACTTCCAGGCACGGCTACAGCTTAAGTGAACAAAATTCAGATAAAAATGGTAAACACATACCCTATAGGCTACAATAGTAAATATGGTCAGTACAGTGATCATTGAGAGGGGAAGTAAAGTATATACGCCCTCTACAAATAATTCTGATGGTAAAACAATTAGTATAACCTAAGAAATTGTGTGGAGTTTGTATGTTCTCCCCGTGCTTGTGAGGATTTCCTCCGGGTACTCCGGTTTCTTCCCTCAATCCAAAAATATACTGGTAGGTTATTTGGCTCCTAACAAAAACAAAAGTCACATGATGGGATGTTGTTGGCTGAGTATTATTTTTTGGTTGAGCCTCCATACAGTAATATTCCTAGACATTTTATGTATTTGCCTCAATCATATATACAAAAGCATAACATCATTATAGTTTTTAGAAGCATATTTGATTTTATTCTGAAAACCTATGTGTAGTATCCCTATAGCTGTTGTTATGGCAAGTTGTATTAATGTTACAACAATAAATTAAATTTAGGGTATTTTGAGTCTGTACATCTTCTTTGCATAGAATATTATTATTATGATTTATTATTTACAGTTTCTTATATAGCGCAGCATATTCCGTTGTGCTTTACAAACTGGGTAGATACAAACCGACATGGAGGTAGGAGGGCCCTGCTCGCAATATTACAATCTATAGGAATAACAGGAGGGATACATAAGGATAGAATTCCATAGCATGGCAGTCCCATCAGATTACAGGACAGTCCTGATGGGATGCAATTAGATAAGAATGCTACTGGAGGTTGTGTGGGGGTCCTGAATATGATAAGCTGCCTGAAGAGGGGAGTTTTCAGGGAACGCTTGAAATAAAAATGCTTAAATAAAAACCAAACAAACAAAATAAAATGATATTGATGTTGGAATGTGACCAGACTGAGAAGTCTCATTGCAGGCTCAGCACAGAGGTGAGAAGATCTTAAGCCACATTGGATTTATATATATGGAATATAGCCAGTAGTGGCTTTTAGCTATGTACTGCATTACTGCAGCCCCCCTAAGGTAAAATCCGCCACCTCCTTGGTGTTAGTTAAGACATTAGCTGTACTGTGACTGGCAGTGACTTCCTATTGGAAGTACTACATGCCAGTCACCGGCATAACAGGCAGTCCCATTGGGAGGTTTTAATCCCTCCGGGACTGCCAGTCCGGGCTGCAATAGACAGAGAGCTGGCTTCCTGTAGGAAGACACTTCCTTCCTTACCGCGCTACCCTAGCCAGCATCTATGGGCTGCAGATGATGCAGCCCATAGAAGCCAAGCTTTGGCACATGCTGAATAACACTGCTGGTACTGCTCATGCGCTGGGCCCAGTGCCCTGTAGAACCCCAGAAAATCTAGAGACATCACCATGCTGTGACAGACATTGCTCATGCACACTTAAGGGGTGTACACAAGCTTCGATCTGGCGTCTGTTGATATCGATTCGATATTGGCGGCAGCCGGGTGCCGACATTGATGAGATGGGAGGGAGGATGGCATGAGGACGACGACGTGCAGGGGGTGGATGCTGCATTGAACAGCATCGGACTTTGTATGATCTGCTAGATTGAAGCAGAAATAGACTTGCCAGTCAAATCTATTTCTGCTTTCAGCCCGATGCCGCAGGACAACTCTTTGGGATCGAGTCTGCATCTAATGCAGCTAAACAGAAGCTTGTGTACACAGAGTAATGGAACTCCCCAGCAGGTCAGTAAAGCCCTGCACCATGGTAACTACCCACATGCTGCAGATGTCATCCGGCACAGGTAGACACTTCTAACAGTTCTAGACTCCAGAGAATCATTCTGAAATTATATAAAAAAAAGTCTTCCTAAGTTTTTATCTCTGACACTATGTAGAATTCTATTCTGTATGATTCTAAAAAAATGTACATGTCACAACTCCTAATTTATTGTAATTAATTCATTGTGACATCTCTTCTATTCTACTGTGACAACTACTCTAGGATTAGGAATAGATAATATGAAGTATTCCGCAGCAGTGGAATAAAAGGAAGCCATTCTCGGTTCTTCATTATAAGATCAAACAACTTAATGTTACACTTTTTTTGGACACATTTCATTGCTTTTTAATGTCAACTAATCTGTGTTTAAGACTACACAAACGAATGTCTAACAATCTTTCAGCTACGTGACTATCGCCAGACTGAACTCTGTAATGAAAGGTGCTATTTATACTTGGAAGGACCCTACAGTACCATCTACATTCTCCGATTTCCCAGTTAACAAACTGGATCTAGTTGCAGGTCACAGGTTCCAAGTACTGAAAGCAATTTATCAGTTTTCCAAAACTGTTAGCAATTTACTTTTCAGACTTGTAGTCTACCAGAGCAGCAGACAATACTGCACTTACCATTATTCTCCTGTTAAATCCAAGAAAGCTTCCGGCTTTCGATTGCCATTTAAGAACTGTGAGACAGATGCTTCTGCCAACTCTTTACTCCACTTGAGGGAAAACTTTAGAAATGTTCTGGGAGCGCCTCATTGTGTTCCTGACTCTTAACTTTCAAACTTGAGAATGGAAAAAAGGAAAGCATTTCTCTACCGTGGTGTTAGCAAAGAATGACTGCTAATACAAAACAAGGCTCTGGCACTTATCTATAATGGACGTTGTTTGCAATTAAAATAAATATTGATACATTTCCGGAAGCCAGACAGAAAACGAAGTGATTATTTTATAATTCTGTTTTTTTTTTTTTTTATCAGAAGTGGTGTGGGCCTATCAACAATTATAGGATGTGGTTTATACAGTTAAGTATTCAGATTCAGATTGTGCTGGTCAGAAGAATGTGTCTGGTCTATCTATTTTTAAGAGAGGTGATGGCCTGTGTGCGAAGCCCAGATCAAACACTCTTTAATGGTTATTAAGCCTCTGTAGTGACTAGCCACACCTTTACTGAAAACTGGTCACACCCCTAAGCATGAGCCCCTACCAGGGCCGGCCCTACCATTACGCCGAGTACACAGCTGAGTAAGGCACCAGAGTAATCAGGGTGCTGATAGCGTCCTCTTCATTGCTGTCAGCGCCCTGATTACTATGGCACTTCAATCAGCTGCTGCTCTCTGTAATGAGTACAGCCGCCAACCAAGCACAATTGAAAGCCGTGACAGCCTGGCAGAGAGCTGTGGGCTGCCGGGCTGTATCCAAAATCAAAGCAGGTCCGCTGCTATTTTGAAAACTCCCACTGGCTCGCAAGCCAATCAGAGCTCAAGTTTAGACAGAAAAAGTTTGAACAACGTCCTTGGTGCTTTTTCCCTATGTTATGCTGCATTCCATTACCCAATGGGGGCTATTCCTTTAAGTCCCAAGTGGATAATGTAGAGAAAAGGTTGTTTGGTAAAGGATTTGGCGCTACATATAATTTAACAAACAACCTTTTCTATGATTAAACCTATCCTTTACCAAACAATCAGAGCTCAAGGTCTGGCAGCCAATCAGGAGCAGCAATGGTGGCCCACCGCTCTCTGCCCGGCTGTCACAACTTTCAATTGTGCTCAGCTGGTGGCTGTCCTCGCTACTGCGAGTTACAGCATTCCACTCCCCATTGGCAATGAGCATGGAATCCCCCTTGGCAATGAGCATTTAACTCCCCCTTGGCAATGAGCAATTAACTCCTGTGTGGTAACGAGCATGTAATCCCTCTTGGCAATGAGAGTGAAATCCCCTTGGCATCGAGCATGAAGCCCCTGGCAATAAGCATGAAACCCCTGACATTGAGCATGTAACCCCTGGCATCAAGCAAGAACCTCCTAGCAATGAGCATGTAGGTAAGCAACACTTATGTGGCATAATATGTAATGGCCATCATTGGTGTGGTATAATGTTTAATGGTGTGTTTCATAATGCGTAACAGTCATCAAGGTGTGTGGCACAATGTGTAATGGGCATTACAGTGTGTGGCACAATGTGTAATGGGCATCATGGTGTGGCACAATTTGTAATGGGCATCATGATGTGTGGCACAATGTGTAATGAAATTAAGCTCATGCCAGCTCTGGCCCCTACCACTGAATTTCCCTGGTGGTAACTTTGTGCCAGGGTTTGGTATGCATGCTCAGGACTCTGCATCTGAGGTCTGTTCCTTGAGATTTCTCTACTGTGCATCTCCAGGATAATGCCACCACACCATTTTCTCAGTGATTGCCTGCAGAGCGAGTCAGCATGGGATTATGGAAAGGTGCTTTCAAGAATTAAGAATTTATATGTACAGTATGCAGAGTGTATGGAATATGCCCCCCCCCCCTGACCTAAGGCCCCATGTGCACGCACGCCCTGCACCCATTACAAATATGCCAATGATCTATAGCACAGTGCCTGATTCAGTGCACAAATAAAACATGAACATACTGCATATTATCACTTGTCTTCTCCTTAGAGCCGCATCTAGGGGGGAGCCTAGGGGGTCATGTGACCTGGGCATGAGATCTGGTGGGCAATGGCTGCCACTGCTTGCCTCCGAGTCCTGCCGGGTGCGTTCTCTTCTCTCGCATTGCGTGAAATTACTGCCTTGACCCGGGCAACAGAATTGCTAGTTTTGGAGTTGTTCTCCTCAATCCCAACATTTTCATTTGATTTATCATTTAATTTATCATTCAACTCAATCATTTTTGCCCTCCCTTTACCCCTTAAGGGGCCTACACATAGGGAGATGCTGAAGTGTTCTGAACGATGCTAGATTGCTCAAAACACTTCAGCAAGATTGCTTAGTGCTGTTTGCTGAGCAACTTGTCAGGGCTAGTGTTCTCTGGTGAGAACACTGGCCATGACACCGGCGATTATAGATCTATCCTGGATATTAATCGTTGTGCATTGCTATCGCTATGGCCCCTACACACAGAGCGATGTAGGGGCATTTTCTAAGTGATTTCTAAGATTGCTTAGAAAATGCCCCTAAATTGATATGTGTGTAGGTCCCATTAGCAGTTAGCAATCTTATAGATCTGTTTAGTCTTGACTGTCAGTTACCTCTGACTTACTGAATCCTCGAGTCTGTATTTTTTTCTGTTAAATTACGCTGGAGACATCAAATAATGCCCGACCTAACTGTACCAGTTCCATTCCTTACGTAGCATTCATTACTCCTCTAATCTTCGTCTCTCTGCCCATCTCCTTTACTTTCTCTGCCAATCTAAACTTTTGAAACTTTTGTCTAGACAGGTGCTAAAAAAAAGTTTTGTGATTGATGGAGGTCATGCAAACCCTTTACGATTGCCATCTACTGTCTGGTTTAATGTCGAAACTCAAGATAAGCGCATTAGAATTCTTAGGATTTCTTTCATATTTTAAACTGTACAAAATATTCCATGCGATATGAAAAATATATTGACTTTTACTGTGAAAACCTATAAAGGCAAAATATTCTGTACAGGTTAAAGATTGTGGGTAATTTGGCATCTACAAAAAAATCTTATTCTGTCAACCACAACCCAAGATTAAACAGCCGGGAAGATAGGGTAACAATCTTATTTTAAACTTAGGGTCCTCCCTATGGAAATTACTTGCTCATTTGAGTGCATGGAGTTTGGCAGGGTTAGGTTTCACAGTACTTCTCATTTATCACCCCCTGGAAATTGAAAGATATTTCTACATTAGACACTGTTGCGGTTGAAGTTCTGGAGCATCAAATATTGCTCATCCTTGGAAATTTCAGTCCTTGAGTTGGCGATGAGCTCTCATGCCTTGGCCAAGACCTTCTGTGCTTAATAAATGGTCTGGGCTTCACACAAAGTCATTCCTTCGGCCACACATGAAAGTCATCACATTCTTGATCTTGTCTTTCAGATTGGTTTAGAAGTCTCTGACCTAAAAACCAACCCAGTCACATGGTCAGAACAACACTGAATTTGGTTCTCAGTTGCAACCCCCTCAAATTAGATCTTTGCCCGTGAACTTGACCAGATATCGACCAAGGAGCGGTAGGACTCCCTAGGCTCTTGTAGCAAATCCAGGTCTGTGCGACATTGGATTTGATATTGGAACCCATTACTATAATAGGGATGTAAGGTGTGCAATAGCTATTATCTCTTTGTGCAAATATGACCTCGCAAATTTCACCATCAAGATCCTTGGTTTGACAACCGTGTCAATAAGATCAAGAAAAGGAGAGTAGAATTGATAGACAAAGGAGGAGAACTAACCTGGCCTCAATCCTCAATCACACCGTTCCTGTCAAATGAGATCATTACAGCTTACAAAATTCCAGCTCAGCTTGTCCATACGGTAAAGATGCCTTGTAAGCCAGCGTGCCTGCAGCCTAATAAAACCCTCTCACAAGCAATTTGCCTTCCCAATCTTCTTCTCAGAGAAAGTATCTGCTACTTGGGTTGGGATCTCCACAGTGCCATGGAGTAGTGGCAAACTATCAGGCCTGCCAATGTAAGCCACCTGTCTTAATTGACCTGCTGTGACCCAATGAATATAAAAACTATGTGGGGTCCACCCTTCTTAGCATAACCAGCCATGTGTTCTATGAGCTTATGTTGGTTCTTCAAATACAGGCAAAAATAACATAGGGTTTCCTTGTGTTTGAAGAACCAGGACTGGGCTCTTGGACCGATTCAGGTTCCACAAATACAGGGAGAAAATGATGTAGGGGTCCCCTGTATTCTTTAATCCAGCACCAGGCTCCAATAGTCAGTAAGATAATGCCACAGATGGGGGACACATTTATACCAGTTCCTATGGCCATAGCATTATCGCTCCTTCTAGTATAGGCGCTGAAACCGTGGGTGCTCCGGGGCCCGAGCACCCACGGAAATTGAGGAGCACCCATGGGCTACGGCAGCATGGTCCCAGCAGAGGAAATGCTGTCAGCAGCGGGGGTCCCTTCGGTGGATGGGAACTAGTAGCTGTATTAATACTGCTACTAGTTCTCATCTTCCGCAGGGACCCTGCTGCTGACATCATATCCACTGTGACACCAGATGGAGCCTGGTGGTTGCTGTGTGCAGCCGGGAGAGGTTGGGCGCTGGTGATCCGGTGCCAGAGGTGCAGCGGTGTAGCCTGCGCCGCGTCACAGAAGTCATTGAGACAGTGAGTGACAGAGGCTGGAACTCGCTCACCGCCCGAACTCTCCCGGGGGGGTGGGGTGCGCGGGGGGCGCGGCAGTCTGTGTGTGTGTGGGGGGGGGGGACGGTAGTCTGTGATGGGGAGAGCACCCACCGGAAAAAAATTAAATCGGCGCCCCTGCCTTCTAGTCAGCCCTGTCTGGGTCCCTGGAGGAGTGGGGACCCTCAATAGAGGGGGCCCCCCACCAGTAAACCCAAGCCCAAGGTTGAAGCCTGCTTATGCTAAGGAGGAAAAACTCTGCAGAGTTGAGTTCAACATTGTAAATACTGTTAACAAGTGGGCTTAGTCATATATTAGATTTTTTTTTAAATAGACCCGTGTACATTTGTAACCTGCTAAATGCAACTCATCTGAAACACAAGAGCTAAGTAAGTCGACTACCTAACCTGTCCATTTGTTGCTGCATGTCGTTATCCAAGTTTACACTGTATAGTACTTGTAATATGTCAGATTACACTGTCACTGTATATTGGCTATGCGGCACTGGGGAACTTTGAGCAACCTTAACCCTTTGAGTTCCAGCGTGAGAGAAGTGCAAGATATCCGCTAAAAATGTCAGGGCCGTAGTCAAGGAATTTGAATCACTTTAGTTATTGCCGGCAAATGATCTGAAGTTTAGTTAAATATCCCCCCTCCAACCCCCCCCAAAAAAAGGGCACTCAAAGGGTTAAAATTGATTGGAAATTATTATGGGCTGAAAATTAAACAGTTCCATGTGTCAATTTCTCCAGTGTCAAACAGGGGGATAAAGCCCCCCCCCCCCAAGGGAATGTAGTATTAGGGACCCATGTTTAGAGGTGTGACTAATCTCCAGAAAGGGGAGTGGCCAGTCACCATAGATGCTTGGCTAACCATTATAAAGTTAATGGTCTGGGCCCCTTCATACATATGTACAGTAAATACTGTTAGTACATGCATGATAATGTACTTTAATAATAACAACAATGAACTGTAGAGTATACACCATAGTCATGTACTGTACAATATAACGTAGCATGTGTGTAATTCAAATGCACAATCTGAAACCTTATCCCTATAGGTGGAGCTGGGCCCAATAGGGGTTTCCCTTGGGGGCCAGTCTAACTCTCAATTTTATCATACTTTCCACTTGTTACAATAAATTCCAATTTATCATGTCTGCTCATACATATGTACGAATTAATACATTCCACTTTTTTTTTTTTTTTTTTATACAATACTGCACAGGTTCTCAAAGTCGGTCCTCAGGACCCCACACAGTGCATGTTTTGCAGGTCTCCTCACAAAATCAAGTGAAATAATTAGCTCCACCTGTGGCTCTTTTCAAATGTGTAATGCAGTAATGAGTGCACCTGCTGGGTGACCTGGAAAACGGGAACGGTGTGGGTTCCTGAAGACCGACTTTGAGAACCACCGCAATACTGTATGATCAGTAACAAGCTGTTGTTTCTCCATGTGAACAAACACATTGCAGTAATTGCTGTTCCCTTGTTTACTCCTCGGCCAAGCAAACAAATGCTTGATATAAATAAGATTTACATTTGCCGTTTCCCTGTAAATATTGTATACCTCCAGCAATTTGTTGAAAATAACACGTACTCCAACTAACAGCCTGCGATTGTAGCTGCGTTCCGCTAGGCGAGAGTTCAGCTGAGGTGACACAGTCAATGCAGGAACATGCCGGTCTAAACCTGCACTGAATTTTAACTCACATCCCCTGCGCCAAGGATAATAACTGTGAACTACAGGACAGTATCCTCTCACAGCAAACTAATGAGTTTTTGTAGCACCTCGGAACATCCTGTACATGCTGACGTCTTGTCTAAATCTTAGCAGAAATGTAACTGTCATTTTTACGGCCACAATTCATTCATAACATTAAAGAAACTGTTTTATAGAAGCCCCATAAACTGATGTAAAGGTACGCGGGGAACAACAGCCAGTGCACCTCTCTTATATTGCACTGGCTTTGGAGATCAGGCAATTTATTGGCACAGACAGATGGGTATATTTTCCAAAGGTTATCAGCTTTTCTGCCTAGAAGAGATTAGTAGGCAAGATCCGTGAAAATGTTTCTCAGAGTTCTAAGGACAATTTGTAGCGGTCAGGAGAGAGCTAAAATATTGAAAAGATCTGAAGTGGAAAATAGTGCTGATAAATATATACTCACACATACCACTAAGGCAACTGCAGGATTTGTACAAGGTGGATTTACAACAGTTTGAATTTAAGGTGGTTATACGATTCTCGCAGCAGTGTATGGCCAGCCAATCCCCCTTGAGTCGCCGGGACCTTCCTGGGCGGCAGGACCTTTGACATGTGATGTATCGCATACGACCCCATTCCCTGCTGCCGGGAGGGGATCGGAGGTCAGACGTTTACGGGACCAGGTGAGATGCCAAACACATCCGATTTGGCCACTTTTCATCCAATTTCTCACCCTGATCTGTTGGAATTGGGTGAAAGTGGCCAAATCGGGACTAATGTATGGGGGCCTTTAGTTTGGCCATCCTATGAAGGGGGCATAATTATCACTTAACAAACTATAGCCCACCTACTGCAGAGTGCAATGTACAGTATGTGATACTTTAGGCATAGACAAGACCGGACAGTTTACGGTAAGCCATTATATATAGTAGCTCCATGCCAATCACTGTAAGAAGTCCAGAAGTCCGGGGGAGCAGCAGATAACCTAGTCCCTGCTCTGGACATATACTGTATGCATACATTTAATAGTATAATTAATACAGAATTAATTAACACTATAGATGCTATGTAGCCAGGCCGCCTGCCTTCCATTTAGCTCAAATACTAAAGTGTGCCAGGATTGTAAAGGCCCGTGGCCGATAAATCCCCCATCCCCACGGATAACAACAAAGGTCTCCCCCCATATATCGCAGCCACCTGCCGATAACACAGTCCCCCCACCACACATATAACAGTTGCTGATACCTCCTTGCTGTAAGCAGCATGTATACAACTGAATCACAGTCCACATCTCAATCATGACCATTATTATATTTTGTACAAACAGGAAAACTCAAAGATAGAATCTACTACTCTTGGGAACTTTTCCTCTTTAAATAATAATAATAATAATAATAATAATAATAATAATAATAATTATTATTATTATTATTATTATTGTTATTATTGTTATTATTATTATTATTACCACTATCACATGCAATACACATATTTATATACAGTATATATATATATATATATATATATATATATATATATTTATATCCAAAGCCAATAGTGTTTTCTAAGCGCCCAATGTGTTCATATGTAATTTTCATAAAAGAGGAACAATCAATATGTACACAACCTATATTTAAAAAAAATACCATAAAACAATCATAAAACAATGATTAATACTTTGTTTTTACACGACTCTTTAAAGCTGGAGTAGTACATACAGCAGTGATTTTCCTTTACAGTTTAAGATGGTTACCCAATGCATTTCATTTCATCAAGAAACTTCATCAAGGGAAAAACAATTGATCTCCATTTTTTAAAATACAACAATAAGTGCCATGTTCATAACATACAATTTTTACAATATTATTAATCTAAAGAGTAGTCTAAAGAGTAAAAATAATAATTGGAAGTGGAAAATGTGATATAAGTGGGAAAAAAAGGATGTATTTTGGATATAGATAGATTTATTTATTTGAAGATGAGGATTTTTTTTGTGTATATATATATAGTTTCGTGGGTAGCGGCACTCCGTATGCTTGGTTGGATCTGGATATCCACTGCACCTTGATAAAGGTGCCGCCACCCAGTCACTATATATATATATATATATATATATATATATATATATATATATATATATATATATAGGTACTCTATCTCACAGCGGAGAAGGCGGCACACGGTAGATAAATCATAGTGGAGTCAGGAACGTCATGCAACGTTTGATTTTATTGTTTCAAAATCGTCATCAGGCATAAAATAAACATTCACAAGCTTACCTTATATCCCCACTTCACCGTGCACGCCACAGCACGTTTCCCGCGGCAGCCGCACTACGTCATTCAGCAGGCGTCACTGCACGTCACGCAACCACGGAGACCAGCATCAATAAACAACGCTAGTCACCCGGCAACGATCGACGCGCAGTGACGTCACATCTGTCAGACGAAGTTACGTCCCAGCGGCAAACAGTGCTGTTTAGAGTGATTAAAACAGCTGAAGAATGAGAATAGGGAAGGATAACACATCAGCAATAACATCAATATACAATAAAGATGAAAATGGTATATATAAAGATGTTTACATAAATACAACTATAAAAGTACAAAAAATTACAAAGAATTTCACACAGATACACACATGACGCCTGGTGACTAGCGTTGTTTATTGATGCTGGTCTCCATGGTTGCGTGACGTGCAGTGACGCCTGCTGAATGACGTAGTGCGGCTGCCGCGGGAAACGTGCTGTGGCGTGCACGGTGAAGTGGGGATATAAGGTAAGCTTGTGATTGTTTATTTTATGCCTGATGACGATTTTGAAACAATAAAATCGAAACGTTGCATGACGTTCCTGACTCCACTATGATTTATCTACCGTGTGCCGCCTTCTCCGCTGTGAGATAGAGTACCTGTACATGACCGCCGATGGTCTTTGGTGAGCACCGGGACAGCTTTGCAAGTTATTAGTGTGCTTGGCCGTTTGGACTATATATATATATATATATGAGGATTTCTTATGAAATCTAGCGACATCTAGCCAGGACTGCAAGAGGCAGTGGCGCGGCTCAGCACGCTTGTTCTGTTTCCCAAAGACCAGGTGACGTGCGAGCACCGACACAGTGAGTTATCACCCTCTTATAAAGCTATGTTGCCACTCCGATGCCACATTGAGGAGACAAGCATGGTGTCGCCGTTGCTATGGCGACACTGCCATGCTTTTCTCGTGCACCATGCTCTTCTCACATACATATTCATGTGTATGAGTGAGATACTGTACCAGCACACCTTGCAAAGTGTCTTTTGACTGGGCTGCTGCATTTGCTAGGTATTGTTTACATCATTTTATTCTTAACTTGTCATTTATAACATAAGTCACTATTTTTAAATGTATTAAAGTTAAGTAGTGTATGCAAGGGCATAATGGATTGTGTCATATTCTGTAATGGGCATAATGGTGTGTTCCATATTGTGTGATGGGAATTACGGTGTGTTCCATAATGTGTAATGGGAATTACGGTGTGTTCCATAATTTGTAATGGGTAACACCTCCTTTTTCTGATGCCACACCTCCTTTCCATGAGGCCACACCCCTTTTCGCAAGGGTCCCACCTCCCACAGGTGGGCCTGTGTGCTCAAAATGCCAGGGTCGATTTCTGGTCCCAGTCCGGCCCTGACTGAGTCCATTAATCATCCATCGGAAGACCATGACTTCGGCTCTCCCACAAATGGAGCAACCCGCCGCCGCCATTTTGTGAAAAGAAAAAACCCACACTGCACATGCACATTACATGTCCTGCGCAAGCACAGCGTACCAAAAATCTTCTGGTACAACGCCTAGACCTGAATCAGACCCAACGTCATAAACATCAATTTACCATTTTTACGTGGGTAGAGCAATAAAACTTAAATGTCTAATTTAGAGAATTTGAAGCAGAATTCAAACACAAAAACACGACGGAACACAGAAGCAAAACGACTTCATATTTACTGCTTGCTATTATCCTTTTATAAGTATATATGATTTTTATGCTTTTTCTAATGCCCATTATTGCATAAAACATGACTAAAAAAAAAAACAATTGCAAAAATGAACACATATTGACCTAAAAATGATATAGAAACTAAAACCCAAATTAAACATTCAGGTCTTTCTGTAAAATTGGGAAATATGACAAGCATTAAGTAGCAATTCTGGAAAAGTAATCAGAATCAGGAAAGTATTTTTTTTTTTTCTATAGAGTATATATAATGTTCATTACATATGTCGCCAGTAAAATTGAAACCGAACTTGTACGCCAGCTCTTTACTGGAAGTCAAAAACTCCATGAAAGTCAGTCATTTTTCATTAGTCTGTTTAAACACGTAATAACGACAATATTACATTTTCCTCTTTTTAGTTACACATTTTACAGCTATTTTATGTGTACAGTATATCTTTTTGTAGATCAAATTTTGACAAAGATCAAATTGATTTATGGCCTGCTATAATATAAGTCAACTTTTACTTGGCAACTCTGATTAATAGATTATAGATTATTTCACTAGGATATGAGAAATTTTAGTTTAATCAAGATTAGGCGTAGCAGCCGGGAGTCTGTGGTGAACATGGAGATCAGATTAAGCGCATTTTAAAACAATCAGCAATAACTGCCAGTGAGTATCGTTTATCAAATGCTGTGAGTGCTGGAGACAGAATTACCTGGAGAATGGATATAGCAAATCTGTAAAATTGCAGAAGCAGATCTCTGTCACGTCCTATATAGTATCTGCCTGACACAAGGTGTTCTAGAGCACAATATAATACTATAATGCAATGTACACCCTACAGTAGTTATTAAGTTATTTTGCATCTGTATTGTTTCCTGCATATTCCACCATGTGTTGTCTGCAGGAAATGCAGTGACAGGGGATTATATATAAAATAAAAAGATTGAACCAGCATATCGATACGGAGAATCCCAACAGGATACATACCTTAAACTCTCGCCCAACCACCCTCATCTTAACCCTCCCTTGCAAAAGCCTTGGCCCCCTCCCCGCAGCTTGACCCTAATCCTCCCCGCTAGTGTTTAACCCCCACTATACCCTACTGCCTAAACCTAACCCCCCTCCCCTGCATCCTAACCCTAAGTCCCCTCATCCCCGGTTTGATCCTTACCCATCCGTCATGTTGGCTGCTGGTAATCTGGTGTCGGCATCCTGATCTCTTGCAAAGTTCTGGCGCCAGTGGTCTGACAGTAGTAGAGATTCATGGAGGACCTGGAACTTGTGATGGAGAATGTTGAAGAAAGACAAAGAGAGGACAATGTAATTAAGACTAATTGAGGGAAGAGCAGAAAAATGTGTACTGTATGTCATCTGTGTCACCGGCTGCAGTGCAGGTAGGTCTAGAAGATGAGTACAAAGACATGAACCTTTAATTTAGCGAAGAAGGCATCACTGGTAACTAGAGTTGAGGCACTTTTTGCAGGGTAGGTAGAGTAAAATCTAGACTGGAGCAGGTCAAGGAGGAATTTAGATGAGAGAAAAGTGGAGTTGTAAACAAGTCTCAAGAGTTTTAGCAGCAGAGTTTATATGGTGACAGAAAAATAGGGTTAAGAGAGACAGTTTGTGGAGGATGGGGACTTGAGGGCATGTTTGAAGAAGGAGTAGTGATAGAAAGGTGGAAGAGCTGTGGACAGTTGGTGAGGGTGAAGAATAGACAGAGATGTGCGGGAATGGAATTTAAGGGGCAGGTGCAGGGGAATGAAGCACAGAGAATAGTTTAGATTATTTTGCCAGTTGTGAGGAGAATGGAGCAAAAATATGGGAAGTAGGGGGAAGAGAATGGGTAAAAATATTAGCAGAATTAAATTTCATGACTAGAAGTCTCTTTCAAAGGTGAATTAATACTGGTTAGATCTGCGCTGTTGATCTTCATCATTATAGTCATCATTATCATCAACATAATCATGGATTTTTGATCAGGAGATTAGTACACACTAGATATAAGGCTGTATACAGGTGTATTGGAAATATGGCTTACTGAAATTAGGCTACAACTTCAGGGGCATACTACTCTTACATGGGCACACCCATATGGGCCAGATTTCCACTCATATTCAGCTAAACATCTGGAACAGGCTTGGGCCTCAGCCCCATTCATAAATTCATATTGCAACTTACCACCCTAGCAATGCTGGCACAGCAGCAGTGGCATCAATCACAGCCTCGGAAGCGGAGCCTACCATTGCTCTCACAGGATCTCCTCTTCCAGGCGTCCATGCCTTGGTGACACAGGCAATCCCAGCAGGCACCGCTGTTCCCTATGGGAGATCCTCACATGACCCCCAACTTCAGCTGCACCAGGAAGCACTCGCATCCCAGCGCAATCTATTCTACTCAGTGCACCAGGCTGCAGCCTAATGCTCTTATTGGTTAACCAGACACTGACACCCATACTGTAATTTTGATATGCCGCCCAAGGTGCCTCCCCAGGGGTAGAGAGCTGCATGTGCCTCTTGCTTGCACCATATCATCCCATGTTATTGCATGTGCAGAATTTGGCACTTAAAACTACAACTGCAAATGACCCCATTATCTGTGATTGCTATTAGCCGCTACTAGAAACAGTAGGTTTTGCTTTGCTTTAAGCGTCTCGCATGGCAATTACCATTATAATATTGTTACAGGTATGTAGGAGGCATGTAATTAATGCAGAGCGAATCTCATCGCTGCAACACTTCCAGAAAGCATATGAAATAGATGAGGCTCTATAATTTAATATCTAATTATACAGCAAGCATATCCAGAACTATTAAAACATAAATTAAAATATGGTAGTGAGATGAACTTACAGAGCGGTAATGGTGTCGGTGACATGCATGGTTAGGTGTAATGTACCAGATTAATGAAGAATAATTTGCTTGCAGAATAATCTGTATGTTTATAGCATGACATGGATAATAATTCTTTGGAGAATAACTCTGTAAATCTATTTATAGTTGCGAGAGAACAGACTCAAAGCTACCTTATCTACATTATATATATATATATATATATATATATATATATATATATATATATATATGTATTAGAGATGTGCAGGCTCTGATTGAATGTGCCCATACATGCACCGATATGTGTGCTGTGCATTTTGTACTTTATTTATGCCGTGCGATTTTGGCACTTGTAGAGGGATTTTGATGTGATGCGATGTACTGTACTTTGCGGGTGCGAAGCGATGCGATGAGATGCTATTTTAGGCACTTTTTTTTTTTTTAAGTTAATAGGTACTAATGGACATCGCATCGCATTGCATGTACTCCTGTACTGATGCGATGCGATGCAATGAAGCACAAAAAGTACTGCCTGCAGATACTTTTTGTGCTTTACAATATTGTACCTGTGGGGACGCGCATCGCATCACATCGCATACCCGCAGGTACACGGTGCGAATATCGCACATGCGATGTGTTTTGTACTTTAAAAGTACAAAACGCATGTGATAATCGCAGCGTGTATGGGCACCTTGACTCTGATTTACTCTGATTTCGAAGCAGGATCTTATTGGCTATCAGCTGTCAACAACTGTCATGTGATTTGGGATAGCCAATAAGATCCTGCTTTAAAATCAGAGTAAATCAGAGTAAATCAGAACCTGCACACCTCTAATATGTATATATTGCCACAAAAAATGTGCAAAATAGCTATATCATAAACTGGGATCATAAACGGGCTATTAACATTCAAAGGAAGAATGCTATAAGGGACAATCAGCCTGATTCAGATCTGATCGCATAGCAGCGAATAAGCAGCGCCATGTGATCACAATTAAAAAAGTTAGCCACCGCCCTGCCAAAGTGTAGACAAAGATGTCGCACCACTGCAAAAAGCTGCATATCTTTTCACAGCTTACTCACCATTAAATGCGGCCGCTGCAATGAAATCAGGCTGATCGAGGCCGGAGCCGACGTCAAATGTCCTCCCCGAAAATGCTTGGGCGATGCCTGGATTTTCCCTGACACTCCCAGAAATGACGGCTTCCTGTCAATTAACTCTCGAACAGACTGTGATGAAAGGAAGTAGCAGGATTTCATTGCACAGTGGCCTCGCGCATGTGTACTACGAGCCATACCGATGCGCAGTATATCTCTAACCGGTCACCATGCGAATTTGCACAGCAATGCAAACTCAAAAAATAAGTGACTTCAGTACTTATGTATTAGCAGGGTGCCCGGCTACGCTACACTGACAACGTACCTTAAGCTATGTTGTCAGCATAGCCTAACCGGGCGCCCTGCTAATATGTGCCTTTATACTTACGGCGGGCTGAAGGGTGGACGGCTGGCTGAAGGGTGGGTGGCAGGGCTTGAGCAGTGGCTGGGCGGAGGGGGGAGATACCGCCAGCACCCTGCGGACAGCAGCACCAGGTGGGGGGTGCATCCTGTGCTCCCGGCAGGGGGAGACGCGTCCTGGGCATAATTCAGCGTACTGCCACTGGGGGAGCATCACATGTTTCCCTGCTCCCCTAGTGGCACTACGCTAATTGGGTACATTGCTGCCGCTGGGGTGTCATGGAGGACGCTGCCGGAGGAGTGGAACGCTGCTGCCGGGGTGTCATGGAGGAGGCTGTCGGAGGAGGGGAACACTGCCACCAGGGTGTCATGGAGGAGGGGAAAGCTGGCGCCGGGGACATTAGGACATTAGGTAAGTATAATGCACTACACACACACACTATCAACACACATTTCACCCACTAACACAATCATATCCCCACTATCCACGTCATACCCTCATTATCCACATGGGCGTGGAATTAATTTTATAAAGTGTGGCGAGTGCAGCGAGCCACCGAGCCCAAAGCGTGGTCAGCGAACTGAGCCCTGCGAGGGGACGTGTATCTGCATCCCCTTGCTCGCCACACTTTATATAATTAACTCCACGCCCACGTGTATAATGGGGGTATGATGAGGATAGTGGGGATATGAACCATTGTGTATTGGCACAGCTCCTGTTACGTAAATTACGTAGTTTACGTAGCCAGCATAGTGGTGTATTGGTATTCTCAATACACCACTACGCAAACTACGTAATGGGCGCCCTGCTAATACATAAGTACCGTGACTTCTAGGAAAATCAGTAAACAAGTAAGAAATGAAAGTACAAGTGGTACACTGGGCTATGAAGCTAATTCTGAGATTGTGAGCGGTCGCTGTGTGCAGATATGCAAAATCTGCAGAAGGCAGATACACTGGCTGCGTGTCAAGTGGCAGCATTGGGTCGTCATTGTGACCAACTGTCCCAGCACTGAATCTCTGAGTAACCCCGAGTTAAGTTGGCCATACTGTACATCTAAAGATGTATTGTCCGATCTGGCTGTTTGGAACGAAAAACTGGTAATGGATGAGAGCAAATGACATTGGACCATTTGCTTCGAAATGCTGGAAAACTGACAAACTGTCAGTCAGATACAGTACTACCAGGTTTTTGTTCCAGCCAGCCAGATCTGACAAAAACTCTGTAGGTGTATGGCCTCTTTACTCAGAATATCTGTAAAAACTATGCTAGACTCGAAAGACACAGTCATTGGTTTTGGCATGACCAGAAAAGGTGCCCGTTCTCATGGCATCCTCCCTGTTGCGCCCCAAAATGTCTGCAGCAAATAAAATCCCACAAAAAACATTGGTCCCCACTGCATCAAAAAACAAATAGGTATCGATTTACATTCTTCCGACTCCCCAATCAGCCAATCAGTGCCCTCATCAGTGGTGTCACATTAAGTGTAGCACCTGGGTTCTGTCTCCATGTTGCAGCTGGCATTGACGTGTTCGGCATTGCCATGTATGGGGCCAGACTGCATAGTTCTGCCCTTTCCCACAAAGCCACGTCCCCTTTTAAGTGGCTACACCGCTGACCCATGAAGCCAGACCCCTGTCCCGCAAAGTCATGCCCCTTTATACAGCAAATGGTCTAAACCCACTTAGTTCTGGGTCATGCCGTGCTAATATTGGTTCCTCTCATAATGTAATGGGCCCCATACATCAGCAATCACAATTTATGGATTTCCAGATAAATGGATTTTACAATCTATCTGACTTTGCCCACACATTACAGATTTATTTCAGTGATCGGCAGATTTTTCCATCTAAAGATTGCATCTTCATATCTGGAAATTGCCCAATCGATTGCTGTTCATAATGTAAATAGATGAAGAAGACGAATTGGGAATGCCCACACATATAAAAAAGATCTGCAGATAATACCAGATTATTAAACCTGCTTAAAAACCTGATTAAGCAATCGATTGGTGATTTTGATTGGGATTGCCAAAATGGGGAGCCCACACATCTAAAATTAATTGTGGCAATCATCTCCGTATCTGAAAATTGTCACAATTAATTGCTGATGTATGGGGCCCTTAAGCCTTATTGACTCACTCTTCTGCAGGCACATACATGAAATAACTAAAGCTGAACCTTTTCTTGGCTGAGGTGTGTTATATGTGAAAATCCCTTAACTATTATATACTACTACTGCTACTACTACAGTACTACAGTACTACCACCACTACTACTACTACTGCTGCTACCACTACCACTGCTGCTGCTGCTACTACTGCTACTACTTCTACCACTACTTCTACTACAGTACTACCACCACTACTACTACTACTACTACTGCTACTACTGTACTACTACTACTACAGTACTACTACCACTACTACTACTACTAATGCTACTACTACTACTGCTGCTACCACTACCACTGCTGCTGCTACTACTACTACTACTACTACTACTACTACTATTACTACTACTACTACTACTACTACTACAGTACTACAGTACTACCAATACTACTACTACTACTACTGCTGCTACCACTACCACTGCTGCTACTACTACTGCTACTACTACTACTACTACTACAGTACTACCACCACTTCTACTACTACTGCTACTACTGTACTATTACTACTACTACTACTACAGTACTACCACCACTACTACTACTAATGCTACTACTACTGCTGCTACCACTACCACTGCTGCTGCTACTACTGCTACTACTGCTGCTGCTACTACTACTACTTCTACTACAGTACTACCACCACTACTACTACTACTGCTACTACTGTACTACTACTACTACAGTACTACTACCACCACTACTACTACTAATGCTACTACTACTACTGCTGCTACCACTACCACTGCTGCTGCTACTACTACTACTACTACTACTACTACTACTACTATTACTACTACTACTACTACTACTACTACTACTACAGTACTACCAATACTACTACTACTACTACTACTGCTGCTACCACTACCACTGCTGCTGCTACTGCTACTACTACTACTACTACTACTACTACTACTACTACTACAGTACTACCACCACTTCTACTACTACTACTGCTACTACTGTACTATTACTACTACTACTACTACTACAGTACTACCACCACTACTACTACTAATGCTACTACTACTGCTGCTACCACTACCACTGCTGCTGCTGCTACTGCTACTACTGCTGCTGCTACTACTACTACTACTACTACAGTACTACCACCACTACTACTACTACTGCTACTACTGTACTACTACTACTACTACAGTACTACCACCACCACTACTACTACTAATGCTACTACTACTACAGTACTACCACCACTACTACTACTACTACTACTGCTGCTACCACTACCACTGCTGCTGCTACTACTACTACTACTACTACTACTACTACTACTACTAATAATAATAATAATAATAATATTCAGTTATATATTTATTTATGGGGAATTACTGTATGGAGGCAAATAAAAGATGGGGGGGGAAATCAGCCCAATCAACAATGCATAATAAAAACTAACAACATGCAGTGCAGCCTGATACCACCCAAGGTACACAAACACAACTAACTATAGAACCACTATAACACAATAAAGTTAATCATTTGACCTTCTACCATCATTATCCAACTGTTTGGGTAATGACGCTGCCCCGATACGCTGGAACAGCCAACTACCACTTAACAAAGGAAGTATACCTAAACGACATAATTGAACCCATACTGGCAACCTTCCATTTATGCGCACCACAAAAAGTCAATGAAAAAAACAACCAAAAAAACCCCCTCAAAACTGAATTTTGGTTTAAACTGTAGCAAAGAGGCTAAAAAGTCTTTAAACAAATGAAAATAGAGACACAGGCCTCCACTGCTATAGGCCAATTAAATCAGTGATCCATGCCAGCCCCCAACCTTGTGGTTTGATCCACTTCTTCTCTAATGTCAATCATTCGGTTTCTCGTTAGGATCTTAAGAATTGCCTCCGACTATGCCTGAAGTTATAAATGGCACCATTAGAGTTCGACTCAAATAAACACCACGTATCAGCTCCTGACCCCAGTATCCTATTCTTAGACATTCCACTTCACCATGACACAGTTGACATCAATTATATTATCTGTCCCATACACAAACCACCATGTTCTATTTCTCCAGCTGCCGTTCCACCAGGCAGAGGACAGTGAAAAATGTGAAAAGTAATTCTTTGTCATTCCGACAATTCCGATATTGGAAGACAGATTAATTGCTGAGGAACAAATAAATCATTAATGAATCACAAGGGGAAATCTGTGCGCAAAACGCATACAAAATAGTAGAAATACCATAAGTGTGATTTTGATAAATTGAGCACATTATCTCCAATTCAATTGTAATAATTTTGACCTTCATCCGCAAGTAATGTGTATATGGGACAAAAGTAAATGTACAGTACTATAGAAAAGAGCAGCAAATGAGGCCTTATTTGTTGCTTGTATCTTTAAATATAATAATTTCTATTACCAACTGTAAAAAAAAAAAAAACAATATGTTCATTTTTTTATGAACAGATGGATAACAATTACGGATTGCTTGATCCATATGGGTTTTGACATATTTTTTAATATGTTATTTTGTGAAAGAACATTTTTGAATAACATGAAGATATAGGTCTCCTGTATAGTACAATTTAAACTGTCAAAAAATTTTTTGCGATGTTTGTGAATAATTTAAGCACATAAATATGTAACGCGTTATTTTGCTTAGGATGAGTTACATATAATTTAGATTACTTTATGTAAGAAGTATTAAAGAAGGGTGCCAGGAGATCGAGCAGGGGGGTTTTGGGGGAGGAGCAATGGGTAGATTGAGGGGACCCAGGATATGCCACCACCCTTTACTATTTATTTATTATTTATTACAGTTTCTTATATAGCGCAGCATATTCCGTTGCGCTTTACAATAGCAGACAGTGATACAACAAAACAGGGTATTTACAGACAGTCAAAATGTAGGAGGGCCCTGCTCGCAAGCTTACAATCTATAGTAGTAATAAGATATGGCAAATGCAGGATTTTTAGAGGGGGGTTTCCAGATGTAATCCAAAGTCTTCCACTCTACAGCAGATTGGAGTAAGTACGGGAGACTGGTGGTGTGGTAACAGCCCTGAAATTTATAAAAATGACTTTTTATACACTGGACACAGTATGGAATACAGTGTTAATATTTAACAGTACAGATGGTCTATAGTATAGGCTGTTTCAAACATTTAAATAAGATAAGTGGTCAGGAAAAGGTTAAACATGTCACTATAAATAAATATACAGAAATACTAGAACCAGTACCACACTTTCTAAGCTCACATTCTCCCACCACATGTTAAGGCTCCTGTCTCTTTCTTCTGGCAGCTACTCTCTGGTCTTTTGCAATGTTTGAGGGCTCAGACTCCCCCCCACACACACACACACACAGCAAACTTGGTAGAAGAAGTTGCTCCCACAGGATACGTGCAGCAGCTCTGCTTTGTCCCTTACGCTGATGTGGTGGCAGCTCGATTGATCATATTATATACCAGTGCTATTGTCATAATTTAAGGCAATTGGAGGGGGGTTTCTGTGCAACCTATTCTGTAATAGGCAAATGCGGGGGGGGGGGGGGGGGTGTTCTGGTACACTATGCTGTAATACCAGCTTAGTGTTCCTTATTTGGTTAAGGCAGTTTTCAACCCAATGCCTTTCTTCAAGTCTGGTGTAAGGCTTCTCCACACACTAGCAAAACTTCAATCAACTGCCCCTCTCCTCAACCCCACTACTGCCCCCAATGCCCACTTTACAGCCCCCAAGTGAAAGGGTAGAGGAGGTGTCTTAAAAGTTCCACAGCCACCACCTGCATTAAGTACAACAAGGATGTCTTCCTCAGAGACATCCTTAATTTTGTGATAAACAGACTCGTTGTTACCCCCCAGATCCTGTTGCCCTAGGCAGCTGCCTGATGGTAGAGCCTGCCTAGCCTTTCTCTTGTAAATTGATTGCTTATCTGTCTATTTTATCCAATCCCCATACCCCCTTTTACCTGTCATTTCAAGTCACCCGTGACCTAATAGAACAACTGTGCTATCAGTCTCCAGAGTAGAGGGAATAAGCGGTTCCCAACCTTTTTTCTCTCCCGTACCGCTTGATTAGGCTTTTCATTTATGAGTACCCATCCCCTTAATTTTAAATATCCATAGTACTTTCAAGTGGAGTGAAAGTGAGCAGTATCATACCCTTGGTGGACAGTAATAAAAATACCATCTTTTTACTTGGAGTATCTTAAAGGGCCTACCAGGAATGGACAGTATCCATCTATATATAACAGGAATTGTGTAGGACATTATAAATGCAGCTGAGTGCACTGTATACATTTATAATTTACTTTGGTATACTCAACCTTCAATTTACATCATATGATTAGTATTGGTCATACTCCTGTTAAATAAAATGTTATTTTAAGTGTAAAATCAGTCCAACTGGTTTTTAGATTTTATTATAATTTTTTATTATCATTTTATTATCAGCGCTGCTATCCTCTTTTTCATATTCTTAGTTTGGGTCGCTGGCTGTGTACTGTCTCTAGGGTTCCTGCTGATGCCTGTACGATTCATGCCGCTGCTTCCTCCAGCCGTGTCAGCGTGGGACAGATGAACACTGTTGTCTGAGTGCAGCACAGGCAGCTCCGAGTGGATTTCTGGTAAGGCAAAAGCACAATGAGATGGAGATGACGTTGCAGACGGAACTGGAAGTGACGCAAAGGGAGACTTCTTCTGCCATCAGGAGACTTCTTCCGCCATCGGATCATCTCCACGGCAGTGGAATACTTCTTCTGCCATCTGGAGTCTTCTTCCTCTACTTCTGCCATTACCAATATTATTTTCAAGTACCCCTAAACCGGTCTGCAGCATACCCCAGGGGTACATGTACCCCAGGTTGCAACAGTAGAAAGGTGCTTTAACTCACACCAAGCAATCCAGTTCTGAGATTTGTCGAAGACAAGCCTCAGACAATGAAAGCCCATTGCAATTTCTTCCTATGCACCAGTTTTACTAAATCACCTTTTAATTTCCTACAACAAGAAAAATGCTAATTACCAAACTGATTTACCTACTGCTATCATAAAGCCATAAAAGAAACATTTTCATGTCTCAAAAACATTGTTTTTCAAGGGTAAATTTTACAGACATATAGAACATTTCTTACCGTGGCTGAAGGAACCACTGGAATTGTAGAACTCATTAGCTCCTGTATCAGGCCAGATGCTTCGAGTGTACTGACAATACAATTAATTAATATTCATTATAACAGCTTAGGTAACAATTGAATGATTAACAATGCATTTAGTAATTTATATTCTGGACTGGTAACTCACCAAAACAACGGGCCCAACAATTTTCACTAGCAATAAATGTATAGTTATACATCTGTATCAGTTAAGGGACACACAACAAACAGTGGGGAAATTCTCATTAGAATGTGGTGGGGCTGGAGCAACTTAATGCACAATATCTGGACACAATGGGCCGGATTCCTATAAGTACTCAAAAACTTACAAAGCTACAATTTTTCAGGCTATGTACATGCTATGCTTCGCAACTTGGTGTGAATATGCGCAGTTGGCCGAGAATTGGTCAGCGTTATGAACATCGGCAATGTGTATAAGCGGAATTAGGCCCAGTGTCCCAATAAACAAGATGTTCACCTCCTTTATTAGATGTAGTTTCCTCTAGTTGATAAAAAAAAAAAAAAAAACTTTTTCACAAGATTTTTCATTATTTGATAAATTCTATTTTAAAGGAGGATTTAAGGCAGGGCTGGGCAATTGCGGCCCTCCAGATGTTGATGAACTACACATACCAGCATGCCTTGCATCAGTTTCAGCATGGCCACATAGCAAAACTAATGCAAAGCATCCTGGGATGTGTAGTTCATCAACATCTGGAGGGCCGCTATTGCCCAGCCTTGATTTAAGGGTAAATTTACCTTTAAGTTTAAAGCTTCGTTTCTCAAAGTTGTATGCCCAACGCAGGTTCAGATTTTTATTTTAAAGGGACACTATTAAATACAATATTAGACATTTTTTTGTATTTACTATTTTTTCCCCATTTGAATCCAGATGCTGAGACCGCTGATGATGTAGCCATTTTGAAAATCTCTGCATAGCTGTGCTGAAATACAGAGAACTCTCTGGTAGCAAGTAAGATCGCAACTGGTAGTTTATACATGCCCAGAAATTCATGCACAATAAGTAAACATTGACCGATGTGAGTACAACAGCCATTTTGTGACCCCATCTAAAGTAGGCCCATTATGATGCATCACCAAACATTGCCTTATGTCAGGACACTCTGTCACACTCCAGTTCCATCTTTCTGATCGTAATTGTTTTAGATATGTGTGTAGAGGATCGAGTATGAAGCTGAGTTTCTGTACACACCGGTAGATGCCTTATGCGCATCAAGTTGGATCGGATGTCAAACAGGTCAGATTTGGCCAATATTCAGCCAATATATATATGGCCGTTCCGTCAGAATCGGGTGAAAACAGGCCCGATATATACAGTATCTCCAGTAGTAGCCTAGACAGCCTAGACTTGGTTCAGGGAATGAAGCTTCCCTGGAGAAGTATCAAGATGGAGGGGGAGATTCTCTAAACTTAAAATGCGGTAAAACCCCCGTTATCGGGTTTTTACCGCATTTTGGGATGCTCTAAGCATCCCCCGCCGGGTTAGGGGGCATCGCCTGCATCGCCCGCTTCTAACACGATCCCCCGCCGCCCTGCACTGAACCCCCACTGCCCCGAACTGCCCCCCCTCCCCTCACCTGTGTCCGGGCAGCACAGAGCTGTGCTGCCCAGACCTGTGACCTCCTCCTCCCTGCACTATGATTCTCTTCCAGGTGCAGGGAGGAGGAGAGCCCGGCGCAGCAGCAGAAGCATCGGGTAAGGGAGGGAGGGTAGAGCAGCCGGGTCCACATGGGACCCACTGACTCTCACCGCAAAGGACAGCTCTTAACGCAAGAGCTGTCCTTTGCCATAATTATCGCATATGTTAGTGAATATGCGATAATTATGAATGCAATGGGTGGAGAAGGGGGGCGGAGCTGGGGTGCGGATGTTAGAACATCCCCCCGGAGTCTGCACAGTAGCACACTCCACTTTCAAAAGTATTGTGTGACTGCACTGTCTGTACTTGCATGTGCACATTTTCAAAGCATGTGAAGAGCAAATTTACAGAGATATACTTGTCAAGTGGGTTTACATCATAAACTGCATCAGCTCAGATCCACCATTTTATATCACATACCCAGGATGCACTGGTGCCATAAGCCCATAACAGTGACGTTTACATTCTATTAGGTTTGCTCACCTAATATAGTCAAACCTTTTTTTATTTATGAACATGGCATTTTCTTAAATTTAAAATAATATAATATAACGTGGTTATATAAGAAAACAATTGGTTATAAGGGGAAAAGAAAGAGCAGCGTTTAAATGTTACAAAACATAATGTATTTAAAAAGTCTAAAAACCTATCTCTAGTTGCCAGAGGGTCTGCATACACTTAATCCCTCCAATTACTTACGTTCTTTTGAGGTAAAAAAAAAAATTAAATCCAGTTATGCGGAGCGAATATCTTCACATTTACAGCACAGACATCTGTCCTAGAATGATTAAGCGCCAGCATTTGAATAGCGAAAGGTCTCCCATATCTAATTAATAACATTTCATTACAAAAATCACCACCTAATTAAATTATTCAGATTTCGTTCACGTTACGGAATAACAGGACACCTAATCGCGACAAAATTATCTTTGCAATTAATTTAACTTCAAATCTTTAATATACTACATGCTTTAAAAGCTTTTCTCTGAAGATATAAGACAGCCTAATACAGTATAGTAATTGAGCATATATTATTTTCTTTCATTTGATACATTATCTTACTGTACTAAGGGGGTTATTCAGGTTGGCTCACTAAGCAGCATTCATTTGCTGCTTAGCGAGCACCTTATCAAATACGCGCACCAGCAGACCCCCTCCACTATCGGAACAGGGCTGAATTCGGCTCTGTCCGATCACTGCTGAATCACCCCCTTTGTTGAAAATTAGAACAGGGCTAAATCACCCCCTTAGTTGAATGATTTCCATTTGTAATACATTTCACTGTAAGCACATAGCGGGAAATTTACTAAAGGAAATTTGTAATAAAAAAATAGGTGTATTCAATTCATATCCAGAAATACACCTATTTTTTACACATTCGTATTTTCGGGATTTACTATCCCGAAAATACGGCAATTCCTATTCATATTGATAGCACATTCGTATTCGTATTTACAAATATGAATGAATACACCATCGATAGAATAGGAATTTACTAAGCGACCGTGTTAAAATATGGCTGGTAATTATTGGTAAACGTCCGATTACACCAGAAAAATAGACTTCAATTTCGTATGGATAAAAATAAATAAATAAAAAAACGGAGTGGGTTCCCCCTCACGGCCGTAACAAGCCCCAGGCTCACAGAGTCGGTCCTGGTTGTAAAAAATCAGGGAAAAAAAACGGATCCCCGTATATTTTACAACCAGCACCAGGCTCAAGGGCCGGTGCTGGTTTCCAAAATACGGGGGACAAAATGACCAGGGGTCCCCGTATTTGAGAACCAGCACCAGGCCCAACCAGCCAGCAGGGTAATACCACAGCCGGGGAGAGAGTTTTTATACGAGTCCCCCCCAGCCAAAGCATTACCCCCTGACCGGTCAGCCTGAGCAGGGGTCCTGGAGGAGTGGGGGCCCTCCCAATGAAGGGGTTCCCCCCTCCAGAATGTCCCTGCCCAGGCTGAAGTCTGTGTGCTTTTAACTATTGGAACTATTGAACTAAGAGTCCCAGCAAGCCCATTAATGGGCCACATGCTGGAACTTGTGGGTCTCCAAGTCTCAGTATGCGTTCAAGGCTTGCTGGGACTCATAGGGTGACATTCTATGGGATGAGATAAATGCGCATTTTTTTATCTCGCACCACATCGCCGCTATTCGCACTTTTTAAATTCGCATTTTTTGGTAATAAATCGCATATTTAATGGGATGCGATTTGGAGGCTGAAAAGTGGGATGTAGTGCGATTTGCGGAGAAGTGGTGCGAATTTATGACACAAAAAAGTGCGATTTCTTCCACCGGTCATGTGCGAGTTTTGGACCAACCGGAGTGCGATTTACAAAACTGTCTCCGCATGACTAAGAACCCCCCAACCTATTGGCCCACCTCTGTCCCCTCCATTATGCATCACACCCCCTATATAAAGGGGCACTGGCGCCATTTCACTCTTTGATAGGACGTAAGGAGCATGGAGAGGAGCAGTGGCAGTGTCAGCAGAGGAAGAGGTGTTGGTGGCAGAGTGAGGAGTGGCAGAGTGAGGAGTGGCAGAGCGAGCAGTGGCAGAGGGAGCAGTGGCAGAGGGAGAAATGGCAGAGGGAGCAGTGGCAGCAGTCAGCCAAGTGGGAGAGGCAGCAGAGGACTGCTGAGGTCGTCCTCCATTACAGGGAGTGGCAGCAGTGTGGCAGGCAGCATGGCCACAGCAAGGCCAGCCCCATACCAGGCCCTGGCGGACCAGCCCCAGCAGGAGGAGGTGGAGGATCCGCTGGCATCCCCATCCTATACCCAGGACCTATTCCATACCCCAGAGCAGCTGCAGGAGGGCCACATGTCAGAGGTGGAGGAAGATGTCTGGCGGAGTAGAAAATGAGGAGGAGGAGGAGGAGGTAGAAGCTGGCCGCACAAAAAGTGTCCGAAAGGTCAGATTCTCCTACGAGGAAAATGCTGCGCTATCATACCCGTGTTTGACCGGTTACTGGGGAAAAGTCACCACAAGAGCACTGCACAGCGGAAAAGGGCTATGTGGAAGGACATCACCCAGGTGGTGAACGCTGTAAGTCAGCACAAGCGCCTGGTCAGAAATGTCAAGAAGAGGTTCAACGACATCAAGAGACAGCTCAAAAGTAAAATGGCCATGGAGTTGGAGGAGGCCACCAAGACTGGCGGAGGAAGCCCCACCACTGTCTGCTACACATCCTATGAGGTCAAGCTCAAAAGAATTATACCCCCTGAGGTCCTGCCTGGCATGCACATCGCGGATACCGATAGGCCGCCAACGCCATCCAGAGCTGGTAAGTGTGACCACATGCAATCTTAAACATACATGGCAATGTTTTCAAACTGTAATGTTCACTTTGATTGTTATGCTAAGTAAAGTGCTGCTGTGGAACTACATAGCCCAGCAAGGTCAAGCACAAAAAATTGCCTGCTCCTACTTTCAAATTGGTCATAATGCTGGGCCTTGTAGTTCCACAACTGCTGATATTGATCAACACTTTAACATTCTTTCTAGCAGCTTAACATGTATGTGGCCCAAAAAACATTGGTGTACTGGTGGTTTAGCTGCCATGCCTACATACCACAGATTATCCACCAGTTGTAATGTGTCCAATAGTTTAATAATAATCTAACTAAAAATTCAGGTGAAAAACATATGTCAAATAATGTGGGGACTAAATAATGTAGTCCTTAATCAAAGGAAGTATTGTCCAGTAATGTCATTTCAATGCATTTTTGGCATAAATGCTTATCCATTGCAAGGTACATAATGGCTGCCCATCTTTCCTTTCACAGATTGTCCGTCCCGAAGTGCTCACGCATCAAAGAAAAGAAGGCCCGTTGGTGCAGAATCTGTGGAAGCAGGTAAATGAACAAAAAACAGGCCATTACACATACAGTACACACACCCATGTCACATCAACAATATCTCACACTACATTCATCTCCTGCTGCTACATTGCAACGGAAATGAATGTAATCTGACCTAGCCATCTCACTTATTATTAATGTCAATGTTACATGCAGTATCGGGGTACATGTGTAAGTACATAATACCCCTAGGTATGTGCGTTCAGCATCTCAAGCCCTTTCAAAAACAGTACTGAAGATAGACTGGCCTATATATGCATCAGTACTTACCACTTCATCTGTATCCACAGGTACTGTATAACTAGGAACACAACCAACAGAATCCTCTATGATGATGTTGGACGAAATGGACATCATTCTCGAACCCGTGGAGACCTTTGCGGCTGAGGAGGAAATACAGACGTCATCACAGAGTGATCTTCCCCCAAGTGGGGTGACTCCCAACCCACCCCCACCCACAAACACACCCCATACAGCAGCTTCTGCTGCACAAGTAGCTAACTCCTTGGTAAATTTCAAGGAGAAACAAATTGAATTTATGGCCTCCCAAAGCCTGCAAATAGGGAACATCCAGGGGTATATGCGTCACACTTTTCCTCAATTAAGAAAAATTTCAAGGAGTGTACGGGTTGGTGTAGGTACTCATGTGCGCATTGCTAATATCATTGACACCCGTTTTGCAGATCTTACTTCTGCTGTAAGGGAACAGAATAGCCATATTGGCAGCCTTGCACAAAGTATAGCTGCACTTAGCCAATCATGCACAGCGCAGACCAATGCCTTAATAGGTATGCAGGCACAACTTCAGCAGATGGAAGGCAATGTCATAGGTGCAGCAGCATCTACACTGAGTAGTGTACCTAGCACCCCAGTAAGTGGCTCCCCCACTTCCCCACCCCGTCGGAGTATTAGGACCTGGGGTGGCCTGGGTGCAGCTTCAAGAAGTGGTTTAGGGTGGCCTGATGGTGGGAGAAAATAGGTCATATTTTTTATACATTTTTAATTTGCATCTAATATGCAATACATCTTGTTACATCTCCCGACAGTTTGAATGTTTGAGTGACAAAAATGCAGGTTGCTTATGACATACTATACTGCAGTAAAAATGTCTAAATCAATACCATTTTGTCTGTGTATTATTTTTAAAGCAATTGTTGTGTGAAATATGACATAGTGTAATGGTATATGACAATGGGATTGCTGAAAAGTAGTGTTGGGTAACTTCTAGCCCGTCAAAGGTTGTGGAACTACATATTTCGGATTGAGACAGGGGTGGGCTGGCACAGGCTGGGGGGACAATTGGGTGTTATTAATTAATTAGATAATTCAAATAAACCAACATGAGAAGGTGGCCATGCGGGAAAAACCCTGACTGGCTATAGACGGTTGGTGGTGCTCCCAAACAAAGTTCAGAATATACACTGAAAAAAGGGATGTAGTCTAACGAAGAAGACTAAAGAAGAACCAAAAGGTTTTTGGGGCACGCTTAGTATGATAAATTGCAGATTAATTGATGTATATATGAAGTAACAATAAAACGTAACTTTTAATGGAAAGCTTAGTTAATAAAATAAATTCATATTAATATATTCACACACCGTTTATGTGATTATTGGAGAGCACCTTATGTGGTGGGCTCCCGCCAATTAATGTGACAATATCAGAAATCAAGTTATTACAACAAGAGCGAAAATGTTAACATAATATAATACTTTGCCTAGTACCAAATTTTTATATATAATATACGGTTATCGGCAAAAAAAGGGGGCACGGGTCACTGCGCACCGCCACTACAGTGTCCACCACAGTGGTGGAGATTGTAGAGATGGATTGTAAGGTCAAAAAGATGGAAGAGAGAAAGGGAGGGTTCAAATTTGTTGTGGCTGCATCCCAAGGATACTAACAGACGTACTGCCCCAGTGGATGAATACAGCACTGGATGTTCCCTACAGGTCCCCCATATAGGTACTTGTCCAGCCTCTCACTGCTTAGCTTCTGTGTTCGGATGGTTTACAGGCGGTCCAGTGAAGTATGGCTGTATAGGCCTTGCTGGTTAATTCCGGTGTCAATAGGGTGGATGAGCCCAAGTAGGCTTCTGCTGTCCAAAACCGTTCAGAGCAAGGCAGACCTGTTACCCATGTAGCATTGCAGGAGTGCTTGTGCTGGCTGGATGGATGAGAGAGCCACGAAATAAGAAAGTTCAGTGATAGGAGGTGCTAACAAACAGAACCCTCATCTCTGCTGTCAAAACATCATGCAAGCATCAGATAGTTTGATGAGAGTCAGAGGATCATGCGATAGCTCCTCTAAAATGAAACAACCGGGTAGGATAAGGATATATGAGCCCGTAGGGCTTAAGGAGAAGATTTCAAAAAAATGGTAAATGTACCCACGGTCCCTAGATGAAAGGGAAATAGGCACCTAGTGTCAGTGTATATATTACTAGAGACACCAGATACAAGCCGGGGAATCCGAATAATGATTGGGGTAATTAGGACTGAAAATAATTAGCAATTCAGTCCTTAGGATTTAGTAATAAATAAATAAACATAAGCACAAATCAGGTAGTAAATGGTCTCCCAAAAGACCCTATGTATGCCGTCAGGTGTTGGTTACTTAGGTAGTACTGAGTGTGTAGCAATCAGATGTCATGCAGAGGTGGTGGGCATGTGAAAATCACAGACAACCATAAACTCAAGACCATATGTGGATGCTGACAAATACTAGTTAAACAAGTATTGATTAGTACATGATATTCAGACGTCATACAAAGGTAATTCAATAGAAGCACTGATGCTGCGAGTAGATTAGATTGGTAAGTAATCAAAGGGTTAATATTCAGCTCGGTGCTGTAAGAGTACGTGCAGCGGTTTGAACAGGTAAATATGCAGGCAATACTGTTTAGTAATTCCTAAATATATGGAGTCACACTGTTAATAAACACCCGTTTATGGGGTGTGATATGTGATCAAACAGGAATAGTAAACGTAAAGATTGTTACCGCGGGAGACCAGGGTGTGGGGGGTTAACCCCGTTACCTGAGTCGGCTGTGGAAGTTCTGCTCGGAGATGGATGCCGGTGGGCAGGAGCATAAGTTGTTTGAGGTTAGTGGTGGCGGTGTGATGCGCGCTGTCGCGCCGCAAGGAGGGTAGAAGTAGGACGGCTGGACGGTCACTCCGTATCAATTTGGAGTTCTCAGCCGGCACTGGTGGGGGCGGTGGGCGTGACCACGTGTGTCCTTCCTGACACGTGTTTCGCGTAGAGCTTGGTCACAGGGGTGTGTGCAGGTGGGAGGGTAAGGAGGGATTACTTATGGCGCGTCTGACCAATACAATTGTGGAACGGGTGGTGGAGGCGGGTACTGATCCCGAGAATGGGGGAGTGCGTTCTGTAATTAGGTTTACGTTGGTATAGACGTGGAGACTGTGTATGCTGGCCGTGAAGAGGGACGGGCAGTAAGCTAGACACTGGACGCTAGTCAGGTTGCCTGGGTTACCTGCGCAGCTGTATGCTGGATATGAAAGGCTATATATGCAGGGAGGCGGCGTAATGCTGCAGGCAGGACTGCGGTCATGTTGCCAGATTGCAACAGTGGCAAAGTGTATGCGAATAGCAGTATAGAGGTAAAGTGGCCATAGTAGTAGGCGTAGCTGTGTCTATACGTTTTAAAATGGTGAAATAAAAGGGGGGGTTTTAGGGGAATGAGAAAAAAATATAGTAAAATAGAGACATATGGTTATAGATTGTTGTTGATTGGCTACTGTTGGAATGGAGGGCAGGCCACTATGATATATAGGAAATATACATGCACATACATGTGAAAGAATATATACTTGAAAAAATATATATTATAGATAATGACAATATATGTATCTAAAATATAGTAGTTAATGCTGTGCCTAGGTACTGGTGACACATGAAAGGTGAAAAGCACCTGAATGTCTGAGATGACAAGATAGTAGAGATGGACACAGCGAGATAGGGATATAATTTGGAGCTGTCCTGTCAATTGGGGAAGAAATGTAAGTCGAGCTATCGTTGGATACGGGAGGGCAGAGAGCACTATAGTAGTGGTACCCGGAGATTGGGATTAACATATCGTCGGAGAGAAAGGAGGACACTGGAATGGTGATAAAGTGTGGGGAGATAAAGTTAAGAATTTTGGTAGATGTTAACTTAAAGGAAGGCACTGTATTTTATGTCCTCGTTCAGGCCCTTTGGGGCAAGTGAGCCTAGCTGGAAAATCCACCAGCTTTCCCTGCGGAGGAGTGCCTGATTGATGTCTCCACCTCTTCGGCCCAGGTGTATTTGTTCAAGGCCTGAGAATTTAAGATCATCCGTGTTCGAGGCGTGCATCCTGAGAAAATGGCGTGCAATTGAGGTTAGGGTTTTAAAATTGTCTTTGTCCCTGGAGGCGTTGCGGATGTTACCTATATGCTCCAAAATCCTCTGTTTTAAAGGGCGGGATGTCATTCCTACATATCTAGCCTGGCATGGGCAAGTGATGCAGTATATGATATTTTGACATTTACAGTTGTAGAAACCTCTAATCCTGATGTCGTCGCCATATCTATCTTTGATTGTCTGCGTATTGATAATATGTTTACAGGCTTTGCAGCTGCCGCACGGGTAACTGCCGACTGTTGTGGGTTGGGTCGCACGTCTTGCTACATAGTGGCTTCGGACCAGGTTGTCCTTCAGATTGGGTGCCCTCCGCCAGCTCATATCAGGTTTTGGTTTTAATTTGGAGGCCAAGTCATCATCTGTTAGCAGAATATGCCAATGTTTCTGAATTGAATCTCTGATTTCTCTCCATTCATTACAGAAATCGCCTACTATTCTGATAACTGGTGGGGTATCATCCGGTGGTTTGGTGTTGAACAGGATATCATCTCTGGTCTTCGGCTGGATAGATTTCATAGACCTCTTGATAAGTCTCTTCGAATATCCCCTCTCCTGTAGCCTGTTGGTAAGATCGTGACAAAGTGTGTTATATGTGGTATCATCAGAGCAGTTTCGTCTTAATCTGAGAAATTCGCCTTTTGGAAGATTAGTTACAGTTGGCGGAAAATGGGAGCTACTCCTGTGCAGCAGACTGTTAGTGGAGGTGGTCTTTCTGTAGAGTTCGGTGGACAGGGAATTGTTGGCACCCCGATAGATGCGGAGATCAAGAAAAGTAATACTGTCCGGACTCCAGTCATATGTGAATCTCAGGTTCAAAGTGTTCACATTTAGTCTTTGAATGAAATTGGTGAGGTGTTCAGGAGATCCCTTCCAAATTATCAATATGTCATCGATATATCTTGTCCACATATGGACACAGTCGATGTAGGTGTCATCTTGAAGAACCACCTCCTTTTCCCACCATCCAAGGAAGAGGTTGGCGTATGTGGGGGCGCAGGCCGCCCCCATCGCTGTTCCTCTCCCCTGGATGTAGTAGTACTGTTCGAAAACGAAATAGTTTTTGTGTAACACAAAGTCCAGCAGGATCAAAAGAAAATCATGAAAGGGGGTGAGGCCCTCAATTTCCAAAAAGTATCGTACAGCCGCAATCCCAAGATCGTGTCGGATGCAATTATAAAGAGACTCAACATCCAAAGATACAAGGAGATGGTCGTCGTCTAAGTAGATGTTATTCAGTTTCTTTAGGACTTCCGTTGTGTCTTTGGTGTATGAGGGTAGGCTCATAACGTGGTGCCGAAGATGGACATCTAAGAAAATACAGGCATTCTCTATGAGCGATCCGTTGCCGGATACAATTGGTCTGCCCGGGGGTGACTGTAAATTCTTATGTACCTTTGGAAGGAGATAGAAGGTGGCTACCCTTGGATTAAGGTTTAACAGGAAAAGATGTTCTGATTTAGTGATGGTACCATCTGATAGGGCCCTATCTATTAATCTTTCGAAGGCAACTTTAAAATTGGAGGTGGGATCAAATAGGGTTTTGGAGTAACAAGATTTATCATTTAATTGTGAGTGAACCTCTTTGAGGTACATATCTGTGGGCCATAGGACAATATTACCCCCCTTGTCCGAGGGTTTGATGACAATGTCTTGCCAATCTCTGATCTCTTTGATAGCTGCTCTTTCAGTTTTGGTGAGGTTACCCTTGGTTCTATACTTTTTGTTCTTGCGATGTAGTTCATCAAATTCCTTAGAAACCAGGTTTACAAAGACCTTGACCTCAGGGCAGATAGTGTCCTGTGGGAAGAAAGTGGACTTTTTTTTGCAGATGGTTCTGTTATTAGTGGCGGATGTTTCTGTTCCCTGTAGCATTTCCAGGTCCGCAATGGCCTGTAACTCTTGTGAAGTCCAGTTGACTGGGATGTCGGGGGTATCAGTTTGACAGCGAGAGTGGAACTTGGCTAGAAGTAATTTTCTACCAAACAGATGCAAGCTGGTTTCCCAGTGGAATCTGTCGAAGGTATGGGTTGGAGAGAAAGAAAGGCCTTTTTCAAGGACTCTAGTCTGTTCAGTGGTGAGGGAGTGATCAGATAAGTTGATGATTTGTAATTTGGTCACTGTGGACTCTACTGTGGGCGTTTCCTTTGGGATTGTCGGCTCGGTTGACGCGGCTCCCATCTCGTCCAATCTCGTCTTCCCCTTCTTCCTACTTCGTCTGGTCTTCCTCTTCCCTGAAAATGTCCTCGGCCTCTGCCAAATTCTAAAAAATCGCTTCCTCTGTTGTGGGTCTCCTCAGTATGAGTGCTGTCATCAGTACTCGAGTACTCAGATTCTGAGACTGATTGTGTGCCCCGTTGATCTCGATTGTATGTCTGCCTTTGTGGTCTCTGTGGTTTGGTCCAATTGAAAATTTTTCCGGTTGAAAAATCGTGTTGGTCTCTCAAGAATTTGTTCTTTTTACGTTCTGTTATAACGTTTTCATAGGTCTCTAGATCTCTTTTAATCTTCTCAAATGTGCTCTGAAAGAGAGGGTCAGTTTCCCACTTCTCCAACTTTTTTCCAAATGTGTCTATCTTTTGAGTGCACTCTTCAAGAATCAGATGATTGTGACGTATTAATATAGTCATCAATTCCTGGGAACATTTAAGCAGACTGGTCTCCCACTCTTTTTTTAGGGCCTCAGTCTGAAGTTCAAATGCCGGGAAAGTTTTGGGTCTCAGTCCTCTCGGGGTAATCTTTTGTTTACTATAGTTCTCCAGGCTAGATAATTCCCAACTAGATCGTATTTGTTTTTGGAGAGTCTTTTTTAGGTTAGACAGATCCTCATCCCAATTGGTATCGCTGTTTGTAGAGGCAGATTGCGAAGGGAAAATGGCATCAAAATTGCTACTTTTATGTTTGTAAATTAATTCATTACGAAGGTTAAAAGCAGCCATTTGAGTAGAAGTGGAAAATGTATGGGGAATTTAACCTGATAATGGAAATAGGTACGGTAATCCCTCCTAGGGAAAGGTTAATATGATAAAGAGTAAAGCTTTTTAAGATCTGAATATAGAGTGGCCGTGCACAACCTAGAAACTGAGACAGACCTCAGTGAGTATCTTGGATTGAGACAGGGGTGGGCTGGCACAGGCTGGGGGGACAATTGGGTGTTATTAATTAATTAGATAATTCAAATAAACCAACATGAGAAGGTGGCCATGCGGGAAAAACCCTGACTGGCTATAGACGGTTGGTGGTGCTCCCAAACAAAGTTCAGAATATACACTGAAAAAAGGGATGTAGTCTAACGAAGAAGACTAAAGAAGAACCAAAAGGTTTTTGGGGCACGCTTAGTATGATAAATTGCAGATTAATTGATGTATATATGAAGTAACAATAAAACGTAACTTTTAATGGAAAGCTTAGTTAATAAAATAAATTCATATTAATATATTCACACACCGTTTATGTGATTATTGGAGAGCACCTTATGTGGTGGGCTCCCGCCAATTAATGTGACAATATCAGAAATCAAGTTATTACAACAAGAGCGAAAATGTTAACATAATATAATACTTTGCCTAGTACCAAATTTTTATATATAATATACGGTTATCGGCAAAAAAAGGGGGCACGGGTCACTGCGCACCGCCACTACAGTGTCCACCACAGTGGTGGAGATTGTAGAGATGGATTGTAAGGTCAAAAAGATGGAAGAGAGAAAGGGAGGGTTCAAATTTGTTGTGGCTGCATCCCAAGGATACTAACAGACGTACTGCCCCAGTGGATGAATACAGCACTGGATGTTCCCTACAGGTCCCCCATATAGGTACTTGTCCAGCCTCTCACTGCTTAGCTTCTGTGTTCGGATGGTTTACAGGCGGTCCAGTGAAGTATGGCTGTATAGGCCTTGCTGGTTAATTCCGGTGTCAATAGGGTGGATGAGCCCAAGTAGGCTTCTGCTGTCCAAAACCGTTCAGAGCAAGGCAGACCTGTTACCCATGTAGCATTGCAGGAGTGCTTGTGCTGGCTGGATGGATGAGAGAGCCACGAAATAAGAAAGTTCAGTGATAGGAGGTGCTAACAAACAGAACCCTCATCTCTGCTGTCAAAACATCATGCAAGCATCAGATAGTTTGATGAGAGTCAGAGGATCATGCGATAGCTCCTCTAAAATGAAACAACCGGGTAGGATAAGGATATATGAGCCCGTAGGGCTTAAGGAGAAGATTTCAAAAAAATGGTAAATGTACCCACGGTCCCTAGATGAAAGGGAAATAGGCACCTAGTGTCAGTGTATATATTACTAGAGACACCAGATACAAGCCGGGGAATCCGAATAATGATTGGGGTAATTAGGACTGAAAATAATTAGCAATTCAGTCCTTAGGATTTAGTAATAAATAAATAAACATAAGCACAAGTCAGGTAGTAAATGGTCTCCCAAAAGACCCTATGTATGCCGTCAGGTGTTGGTTACTTAGGTAGTACTGAGTGTGTAGCAATCAGATGTCATGCAGAGGTGGTGGGCATGTGAAAATCACAGACAACCATAAACTCAAGACCATATGTGGATGCTGACAAATACTAGTTAAACAAGTATTGATTAGTACATGATATTCAGACGTCATACAAAGGTAATTCAATAGAAGCACTGATGCTGCGAGTAGATTAGATTGGTAAGTAATCAAAGGGTTAATATTCAGCTCGGTGCTGTAAGAGTACGTGCAGCGGTTTGAACAGGTAAATATGCAGGCAATACTGTTTAGTAATTCCTAAATATATGGAGTCACACTGTTAATAAACACCCGTTTATGGGGTGTGATATGTGATCAAACAGGAATAGTAAACGTAAAGATTGTTACCGCGGGAGACCAGGGTGTGGGGGGTTAACCCCGTTACCTGAGTCGGCTGTGGAAGTTCTGCTCGGAGATGGATGCCGGTGGGCAGGAGCATAAGTTGTTTGAGGTTAGTGGTGGCGGTGTGATGCGCGCTGTCGCGCCGCAAGGAGGGTAGAAGTAGGACGGCTGGACGGTCACTCCGTATCAATTTGGAGTTCTCAGCCGGCACTGGTGGGGGCGGTGGGCGTGACCACGTGTGTCCTTCCTGACACGTGTTTCGCGTAGAGCTTGGTCACAGGGGTGTGTGCAGGTGGGAGGGTAAGGAGGGATTACTTATGGCGCGTCTGACCAATACAATTGTGGAACGGGTGGTGGAGGCGGGTACTGATCCCGAGAATGGGGGAGTGCGTTCTGTAATTAGGTTTACGTTGGTATAGACGTGGAGACTGTGTATGCTGGCCGTGAAGAGGGACGGGCAGTAAGCTAGACACTGGACGCTAGTCAGGTTGCCTGGGTTACCTGCGCAGCTGTATGCTGGATATGAAAGGCTATATATGCAGGGAGGCGGCGTAATGCTGCAGGCAGGACTGCGGTCATGTTGCCAGATTGCAACAGTGGCAAAGTGTATGCGAATAGCAGTATAGAGGTAAAGTGGCCATAGTAGTAGGCGTAGCTGTGTCTATACGTTTTAAAATGGTGAAATAAAAGGGGGGGTTTTAGGGGAATGAGAAAAAAATATAGTACAATAGAGACATATGGTTATAGATTGTTGTTGATTGGCTACTGTTGGAATGGAGGGCAGGCCACTATGATATATAGGAAATATACATGCACATACATGTGAAAGAATATATACTTGAAAAAATATATATTATAGATAATGACAATATATGTATCTAAAATATAGTAGTTAATGCTGTGCCTAGGTACTGGTGACACATGAAAGGTGAAAAGCACCTGAATGTCTGAGATGACAAGATAGTAGAGATGGACACAGCGAGATAGGGATATAATTTGGAGCTGTCCTGTCAATTGGGGAAGAAATGTAAGTCGAGCTATCGTTGGATACGGGAGGGCAGAGAGCACTATAGTAGTGGTACCCGGAGATTGGGATTAACATATCGTCGGAGAGAAAGGAGGACACTGGAATGGTGATAAAGTGTGGGGAGATAAAGTTAAGAATTTTGGTAGATGTTAACTTAAAGGAAGGCACTGTATTTTATGTCCTCGTTCAGGCCCTTTGGGGCAAGTGAGCCTAGCTGGAAAATCCACCAGCTTTCCCTGCGGAGGAGTGCCTGATTGATGTCTCCACCTCTTCGGCCCAGGTGTATTTGTTCAAGGCCTGAGAATTTAAGATCATCCGTGTTCGAGGCGTGCATCCTGAGAAAATGGCGTGCAATTGAGGTTAGGGTTTTAAAATTGTCTTTGTCCCTGGAGGCGTTGCGGATGTTACCTATATGCTCCAAAATCCTCTGTTTTAAAGGGCGGGATGTCATTCCTACATATCTAGCCTGGCATGGGCAAGTGATGCAGTATATGATATTTTGACATTTACAGTTGTAGAAACCTCTAATCCTGATGTCGTCGCCATATCTATCTTTGATTGTCTGCGTATTGATAATATGTTTACAGGCTTTGCAGCTGCCGCACGGGTAACTGCCGACTGTTGTGGGTTGGGTCGCACGTCTTGCTACATAGTGGCTTCGGACCAGGTTGTCCTTCAGATTGGGTGCCCTCCGCCAGCTCATATCAGGTTTTGGTTTTAATTTGGAGGCCAAGTCATCATCTGTTAGCAGAATATGCCAATGTTTCTGAATTGAATCTCTGATTTCTCTCCATTCATTACAGAAATCGCCTACTATTCTGATAACTGGTGGGGTATCATCCGGTGGTTTGGTGTTGAACAGGATATCATCTCTGGTCTTCGGCTGGATAGATTTCATAGACCTCTTGATAAGTCTCTTCGAATATCCCCTCTCCTGTAGCCTGTTGGTAAGATCGTGACAAAGTGTGTTATATGTGGTATCATCAGAGCAGTTTCGTCTTAATCTGAGAAATTCGCCTTTTGGAAGATTAGTTACAGTTGGCGGAAAATGGGAGCTACTCCTGTGCAGCAGACTGTTAGTGGAGGTGGTCTTTCTGTAGAGTTCGGTGGACAGGGAATTGTTGGCACCCCGATAGATGCGGAGATCAAGAAAAGTAATACTGTCCGGACTCCAGTCATATGTGAATCTCAGGTTCAAAGTGTTCACATTTAGTCTTTGAATGAAATTGGTGAGGTGTTCAGGAGATCCCTTCCAAATTATCAATATGTCATCGATATATCTTGTCCACATATGGACACAGTCGATGTAGGTGTCATCTTGAAGAACCACCTCCTTTTCCCACCATCCAAGGAAGAGGTTGGCGTATGTGGGGGCGCAGGCCGCCCCCATCGCTGTTCCTCTCCCCTGGATGTAGTAGTACTGTTCGAAAACGAAATAGTTTTTGTGTAACACAAAGTCCAGCAGGATCAAAAGAAAATCATGAAAGGGGGTGAGGCCCTCAATTTCCAAAAAGTATCGTACAGCCGCAATCCCAAGATCGTGTCGGATGCAATTATAAAGAGACTCAACATCCAAAGATACAAGGAGATGGTCGTCGTCTAAGTAGATGTTATTCAGTTTCTTTAGGACTTCCGTTGTGTCTTTGGTGTATGAGGGTAGGCTCATAACGTGGTGCCGAAGATGGACATCTAAGAAAATACAGGCATTCTCTATGAGCGATCCGTTGCCGGATACAATTGGTCTGCCCGGGGGTGACTGTAAATTCTTATGTACCTTTGGAAGGAGATAGAAGGTGGCTACCCTTGGATTAAGGTTTAACAGGAAAAGATGTTCTGATTTAGTGATGGTACCATCTGATAGGGCCCTATCTATTAATCTTTCGAAGGCAACTTTAAAATTGGAGGTGGGATCAAATAGGGTTTTGGAGTAACAAGATTTATCATTTAATTGTGAGTGAACCTCTTTGAGGTACATATCTGTGGGCCATAGGACAATATTACCCCCCTTGTCCGAGGGTTTGATGACAATGTCTTGCCAATCTCTGATCTCTTTGATAGCTGCTCTTTCAGTTTTGGTGAGGTTACCCTTGGTTCTATACTTTTTGTTCTTGCGATGTAGTTCATCAAATTCCTTAGAAACCAGGTTTACAAAGACCTTGACCTCAGGGCAGATAGTGTCCTGTGGGAAGAAAGTGGACTTTTTTTTGCAGATGGTTCTGTTATTAGTGGCGGATGTTTCTGTTCCCTGTAGCATTTCCAGGTCCGCAATGGCCTGTAACTCTTGTGAAGTCCAGTTGACTGGGATGTCGGGGGTATCAGTTTGACAGCGAGAGTGGAACTTGGCTAGAAGTAATTTTCTACCAAACAGATGCAAGCTGGTTTCCCAGTGGAATCTGTCGAAGGTATGGGTTGGAGAGAAAGAAAGGCCTTTTTCAAGGACTCTAGTCTGTTCAGTGGTGAGGGAGTGATCAGATAAGTTGATGATTTGTAATTTGGTCACTGTGGACTCTACTGTGGGCGTTTCCTTTGGGATTGTCGGCTCGGTTGACGCGGCTCCCATCTCGTCCAATCTCGTCTTCCCCTTCTTCCTACTTCGTCTGGTCTTCCTCTTCCCTGAAAATGTCCTCGGCCTCTGCCAAATTCTAAAAAATCGCTTCCTCTGTTGTGGGTCTCCTCAGTATGAGTGCTGTCATCAGTACTCGAGTACTCAGATTCTGAGACTGATTGTGTGCCCCGTTGATCTCGATTGTATGTCTGCCTTTGTGGTCTCTGTGGTTTGGTCCAATTGAAAATTTTTCCGGTTGAAAAATCGTGTTGGTCTCTCAAGAATTTGTTCTTTTTACGTTCTGTTATAACGTTTTCATAGGTCTCTAGATCTCTTTTAATCTTCTCAAATGTGCTCTGAAAGAGAGGGTCAGTTTCCCACTTCTCCAACTTTTTTCCAAATGTGTCTATCTTTTGAGTGCACTCTTCAAGAATCAGATGATTGTGACGTATTAATATAGTCATCAATTCCTGGGAACATTTAAGCAGACTGGTCTCCCACTCTTTTTTTAGGGCCTCAGTCTGAAGTTCAAATGCCGGGAAAGTTTTGGGTCTCAGTCCTCTCGGGGTAATCTTTTGTTTACTATAGTTCTCCAGGCTAGATAATTCCCAACTAGATCGTATTTGTTTTTGGAGAGTCTTTTTTAGGTTAGACAGATCCTCATCCCAATTGGTATCGCTGTTTGTAGAGGCAGATTGCGAAGGGAAAATGGCATCAAAATTGCTACTTTTATGTTTGTAAATTAATTCATTACGAAGGTTAAAAGCAGCCATTTGAGTAGAAGTGGAAAATGTATGGGGAATTTAACCTGATAATGGAAATAGGTACGGTAATCCCTCCTAGGGAAAGGTTAATATGATAAAGAGTAAAGCTTTTTAAGATCTGAATATAGAGTGGCCGTGCACAACCTAGAAACTGAGACAGACCTCAGTGAGTATCTTGGATTGAGACAGGGGTGGGCTGGCACAGGCTGGGGGGACAATTGGGTGTTATTAATTAATTAGATAATTCAAATAAACCAACATGAGAAGGTGGCCATGCGGGAAAAACCCTGACTGGCTATAGACGGTTGGTGGTGCTCCCAAACAAAGTTCAGAATATACACTGAAAAAAGGGATGTAGTCTAACGAAGAAGACTAAAGAAGAACCAAAAGGTTTTTGGGGCACGCTTAGTATGATAAATTGCAGATTAATTGATGTATATATGAAGTAACAATAAAACGTAACTTTTAATGGAAAGCTTAGTTAATAAAATAAATTCATATTAATATATTCACACACCGTTTATGTGATTATTGGAGAGCACCTTATGTGGTGGGCTCCCGCCAATTAATGTGACAATATCAGAAATCAAGTTATTACAACAAGAGCGAAAATGTTAACATAATATAATACTATGCCTAGTACCAAATTTTTATATATAATATACGGTTATCGGCAAAAAAAGGGGGCACGGGTCACTGCGCACCGCCACTACAGTGTCCACCACAGTGGTGGAGATTGTAGAGATGGATTGTAAGGTCAAAAAGATGGAAGAGAGAAAGGGAGGGTTCAAATTTGTTGTGGCTGCATCCCAAGGATACTAACAGACGTACTGCCCCAGTGGATGAATACAGCACTGGATGTTCCCTACAGGTCTCCACCACCCGTTCCACAATTGTATTGGTCAGACGCGCCATAAGTAATCCCTCCTTACCCTCCCACCTGCACACACCCCTGTGACCAAGCTCTACGCGAAACACGTGTCAGGAAGGACACACGTGGTCACGCCCACCGCCCCCACCAGTGCCGGCTGAGAACTCCAAATTGATACGGAGTGACCGTCCAGCCGTCCTACTTCTACCCTCCTTGCGGCGCGACAGCGCGCATCACACCGCCACCACTAACCTCAAACAACTTATGCTCCTGCCCACCGGCATCCATCTCCGAGCAGAACTTCCACAGCCGACTCAGGTAACGGGGTTAACCCCCCACACCCTGGTCTCCCGCGGTAACAATCTTTACGTTTACTATTCCTGTTTGATCACATATCACACCCCATAAACGGGTGTTTATTAACAGTGTGACTCCATATATTTAGGAATTACTAAACAGTATTGCCTGCATATTTACCTGTTCAAACCGCTGCACGTACTCTTACAGCACCGAGCTGAATATTAACCCTTTGATTACTTACCAATCTAATCTACTCGCAGCATCAGTGCTTCTATTGAATTACCTTTGTATGACGTCTGAATATCATGTACTAATCAATACTTGTTTAACTAGTATTTGTCAGCATCCACATATGGTCTTGAGTTTATGGTTGTCTGTGATTTTCACATGCCCACCACCTCTGCATGACATCTGATTGCTACACACTCAGTACTACCTAAGTAACCAACACCTGACGGCATACATAGGGTCTTTTGGGAGACCATTTACTACCTGATTTGTGCTTATGTTTATTTATTTATTACTAAATCCTAAGGACTGAATTGCTAATTATTTTCAGTCCTAATTACCCCAATCATTATTCGGATTCCCCGGCTTGTATCTGGTGTCTCTAGTAATATATACACTGACACTAGGTGCCTATTTCCCTTTCATCTAGGGACCGTGGGTACATTTACCATTTTTTTGAAATCTTCTCCTTAAGCCCTACGGGCTCATATATCCTTATCCTACCCGGTTGTTTCATTTTAGAGGAGCTATCGCATGATCCTCTGACTCTCATCAAACTATCTGATGCTTGCATGATGTTTTGACAGCAGAGATGAGGGTTCTGTTTGTTAGCACCTCCTATCACTGAACTTTCTTATTTCGTGGCTCTCTCATCCATCCAGCCAGCACAAGCACTCCTGCAATGCTACATGGGTAACAGGTCTGCCTTGCTCTGAACGGTTTTGGACAGCAGAAGCCTACTTGGGCTCATCCACCCTATTGACACCGGAATTAACCAGCAAGGCCTATACAGCCATACTTCACTGGACCGCCTGTAAACCATCCGAACACAGAAGCTAAGCAGTGAGAGGCTGGACAAGTACCTATATGGGGGACCTGTAGGGAACATCCAGTGCTGTATTCATCCACTGGGGCAGTACGTCTGTTAGTATCCTTGGGATGCAGCCACAACAAATTTGAACCCTCCCTTTCTCTCTTCCATCTTTTTGACCTTACAATCCATCTCTACAATCTCCACCACTGTGGTGGACACTGTAGTGGCGGTGCGCAGTGACCCGTGCCCCCTTTTTTTGCCGATAACCGTATATTATATATAAAAATTTGGTACTAGGCAAAGTATTATATTATGTTAACATTTTCGCTCTTGTTGTAATAACTTGATTTCTGATATTGTCACATTAATTGGCGGGAGCCCACCACATAAGGTGCTCTCCAATAATCACATAAACGGTTGTGTGAATATATTAATATGAATTTATTTTATTAACTAAGCTTTCCATTAAAAGTTACGTTTTATTGTTACTTCATATATACATCAATTAATCTGCAATTTATCATACTAAGCGTGCCCCAAAAACCTTTTGGTTCTTCTTTAGTCTTCTTCGTTAGACTACATCCCTTTTTTCAGTGTATATTCTGAACTTTGTTTGGGAGCACCACCAACCGTCTATAGCCAGTCAGGGTTTTTCCCGCATGGCCACCTTCTCATGTTGGTTTATTTGAATTATCTAATTAATTAATAACACCCAATTGTCCCCCCAGCCTGTGCCAGCCCACCCCTGTCTCAATCCAAGATACTCACTGAGGTCTGTCTCAGTTTCTAGGTTGTGCACGGCCACTCTATATTCAGATCTTAAAAAGCTTTACTCTTTATCATATTAACCTTTCCCTAGGAGGGATTACCGTACCTATTTCCATTATCAGGTTAAATTCCCCATACATTTTCCACTTCTACTCAAATGGCTGCTTTTAACCTTCGTAATGAATTAATTTACAAACATAAAAGTAGCAATTTTGATGCCATTTTCCCTTCGCAATCTGCCTCTACAAACAGCGATACCAATTGGGATGAGGATCTGTCTAACCTAAAAAAGACTCTCCAAAAACAAATACGATCTAGTTGGGAATTATCTAGCCTGGAGAACTATAGTAAACAAAAGATTACCCCGAGAGGACTGAGACCCAAAACTTTCCCGGCATTTGAACTTCAGACTGAGGCCCTAAAAAAAGAGTGGGAGACCAGTCTGCTTAAATGTTCCCAGGAATTGATGACTATATTAATACGTCACAATCATCTGATTCTTGAAGAGTGCACTCAAAAGATAGACACATTTGGAAAAAAGTTGGAGAAGTGGGAAACTGACCCTCTCTTTCAGAGCACATTTGAGAAGATTAAAAGAGATCTAGAGACCTATGAAAACGTTATAACAGAACGTAAAAAGAACAAATTCTTGAGAGACCAACACGATTTTTCAACCGGAAAAATTTTCAATTGGACCAAACCACAGAGACCACAAAGGCAGACATACAATCGAGATCAACGGGGCACACAATCAGTCTCAGAATCTGAGTACTCGAGTACTGATGACAGCACTCATACTGAGGAGACCCACAACAGAGGAAGCGATTTTTTAGAATTTGGCAGAGGCCGAGGACATTTTCAGGAAGAGGAAGACCAGACGAAGTAGGAAGAAGGGGAAGACGAGATTGGACGAGATGGGAGCCGCGTCAACCGAGCCGACAATCCCAAAGGAAACGCCCACAGTAGAGTCCACAGTGACCAAATTACAAATCATCAACTTATCTGATCACTCCCTCACCACTGAACAGACTAGAGTCCTTGAAAAAGGCCTTTCTTTCTCTCCAACCCATACCTTCGACAGATTCCACTGGGAAACCAGCTTGCATCTGTTTGGTAGAAAATTACTTCTAGCCAAGTTCCACTCTCGCTGTCAAACTGATACCCCCGACATCCCAGTCAACTGGACTTCACAAGAGTTACAGGCCATTGCGGACCTGGAAATGCTACAGGGAACAGAAACATCCGCCACTAATAACAGAACCATCTGCAAAAAAAAGTCCACTTTCTTCCCACAGGACACTATCTGCCCTGAGGTCAAGGTCTTTGTAAACCTGGTTTCTAAGGAATTTGATGAACTACATCGCAAGAACAAAAAGTATAGAACCAAGGGTAACCTCACCAAAACTGAAAGAGCAGCTATCAAAGAGATCAGAGATTGGCAAGACATTGTCATCAAACCCTCGGACAAGGGGGGTAATATTGTCCTATGGCCCACAGATATGTACCTCAAAGAGGTTCACTCACAATTAAATGATAAATCTTGTTACTCCAAAACCCTATTTGATCCCACCTCCAATTTTAAAGTTGCCTTCGAAAGATTAATAGATAGGGCCCTATCAGATGGTACCATCACTAAATCAGAACATCTTTTCCTGTTAAACCTTAATCCAAGGGTAGCCACCTTCTATCTCCTTCCAAAGGTACATAAGAATTTACAGTCACCCCCGGGCAGACCAATTGTATCCGGCAACGGATCGCTCATAGAGAATGCCTGTATTTTCTTAGATGTCCATCTTCGGCACCACGTTATGAGCCTACCCTCATACACCAAAGACACAACGGAAGTCCTAAAGAAACTGAATAACATCTACTTAGACGACGACCATCTCCTTGTATCTTTGGATGTTGAGTCTCTTTATAATTGCATCCGACACGATCTTGGGATTGCGGCTGTACGATACTTTTTGGAAATTGAGGGCCTCACCCCCTTTCATGATTTTCTTTTGATCCTGCTGGACTTTGTGTTACACAAAAACTATTTCGTTTTCGAACAGTACTACTACATCCAGGGGAGAGGAACAGCGATGGGGGCGGCCTGCGCCCCCACATACGCCAACCTCTTCCTTGGATGGTGGGAAAAGGAGGTGGTTCTTCAAGATGACACCTACATCGACTGTGTCCATATGTGGACAAGATATATCGATGACATATTGATAATTTGGAAGGGATCTCCTGAACACCTCACCAATTTCATTCAAAGACTAAATGTGAACACTTTGAACCTGAGATTCACATATGACTGGAGTCCGGACAGTATTACTTTTCTTGATCTCCGCATCTATCGGGGTGCCAACAATTCCCTGTCCACCGAACTCTACAGAAAGACCACCTCCACTAACAGTCTGCTGCACAGGAGTAGCTCCCATTTTCCGCCAACTGTAACTAATCTTCCAAAAGGCGAATTTCTCAGATTAAGACGAAACTGCTCTGATGATACCACATATAACACACTTTGTCACGATCTTACCAACAGGCTACAGGAGAGGGGATATTCGAAGAGACTTATCAAGAGGTCTATGAAATCTATCCAGCCGAAGACCAGAGATGATATCCTGTTCAACACCAAACCACCGGATGATACCCCACCAGTTATCAGAATAGTAGGCGATTTCTGTAATGAATGGAGAGAAATCAGAGATTCAATTCAGAAACATTGGCATATTCTGCTAACAGATGATGACTTGGCCTCCAAATTAAAACCAAAACCTGATATGAGCTGGCGGAGGGCACCCAATCTGAAGGACAACCTGGTCCGAAGCCACTATGTAGCAAGACGTGCGACCCCAACCCACAACAGTCGGCAGTTACCCGTGCGGCAGCTGCAAAGCCTGTAAACATATTATCAATACGCAGACAATCAAAGATAGATATGGCGACGACATCAGGATTAGAGGTTTCTACAACTGTAAATGTCAAAATATCATATACTGCATCACTTGCCCATGCCAGGCTAGATATGTAGGAATGACATCCCGCCCTTTAAAACAGAGGATTTTGGAGCATATAGGTAACATCCGCAACGCCTCCAGGGACAAAGACAATTTTAAAACCCTAACCTCAATTGCACGCCATTTTCTCAGGATGCACGCCTCGAACACGGATGATCTTAAATTCTCAGGCCTTGAACAAATACACCTGGGCCGAAGAGGTGGAGACATCAATCAGGCACTCCTCCGCAGGGAAAGCTGGTGGATTTTCCAGCTAGGCTCACTTGCCCCAAAGGGCCTGAACGAGGACATAAAATACAGTGCCTTCCTTTAAGTTAACATCTACCAAAATTCTTAACTTTATCTCCCCACACTTTATCACCATTCCAGTGTCCTCCTTTCTCTCCGACGATATGTTAATCCCAATCTCCGGGTACCACTACTATAGTGCTCTCTGCCCTCCCGTATCCAACGATAGCTCGACTTACATTTCTTCCCCAATTGACAGGACAGCTCCAAATTATATCCCTATCTCGCTGTGTCCATCTCTACTATCTTGTCATCTCAGACATTCAGGTGCTTTTCACCTTTCATGTGTCACCAGTACCTAGGCACAGCATTAACTACTATATTTTAGATACATATATTGTCATTATCTATAATATATATTTTTTCAAGTATATATTCTTTCACATGTATGTGCATGTATATTTCCTATATATCATAGTGGCCTGCCCTCCATTCCAACAGTAGCCAATCAACAACAATCTATAACCATATGTCTCTATTTTACTATATTTTTTTCTCATTCCCCTAAAACCCCCCCTTTTATTTCACCATTTTAAAACGTATAGACACAGCTACGCCTACTACTATGGCCACTTTACCTCTATACTGCTATTCGCATACACTTTGCCACTGTTGCAATCTGGCAACATGACCGCAGTCCTGCCTGCAGCATTACGCCGCCTCCCTGCATATATAGCCTTTCATATCCAGCATACAGCTGCGCAGGTAACCCAGGCAACCTGACTAGCGTCCAGTGTCTAGCTTACTGCCCGTCCCTCTTCACGGCCAGCATACACAGTCTCCACGTCTATACCAACGTAAACCTAATTACAGAACGCACTCCCCCATTCTCGGGATCAGTACCCGCCTCCACCACCCGTTCCACAATTGTATTGGTCAGACGCGCCATAAGTAATCCCTCCTTACCCTCCCACCTGCACACACCCCTGTGACCAAGCTCTACGCGAAACACGTGTCAGGAAGGACACACGTGGTCACGCCCACCGCCCCCACCAGTGCCGGCTGAGAACTCCAAATTGATACGGAGTGACCGTCCAGCCGTCCTACTTCTACCCTCCTTGCGGCGCGACAGCGCGCATCACACCGCCACCACTAACCTCAAACAACTTATGCTCCTGCCCACCGGCATCCATCTCCGAGCAGAACTTCCACAGCCGACTCAGGTAACGGGGTTAACCCCCCACACCCTGGTCTCCCGCGGTAACAATCTTTACGTTTACTATTCCTGTTTGATCACATATCACACCCCATAAACGGGTGTTTATTAACAGTGTGACTCCATATATTTAGGAATTACTAAACAGTATTGCCTGCATATTTACCTGTTCAAACCGCTGCACGTACTCTTACAGCACCGAGCTGAATATTAACCCTTTGATTACTTACCAATCTAATCTACTCGCAGCATCAGTGCTTCTATTGAATTACCTTTGTATGACGTCTGAATATCATGTACTAATCAATACTTGTTTAACTAGTATTTGTCAGCATCCACATATGGTCTTGAGTTTATGGTTGTCTGTGATTTTCACATGCCCACCACCTCTGCATGACATCTGATTGCTACACACTCAGTACTACCTAAGTAACCAACACCTGACGGCATACATAGGGTCTTTTGGGAGACCATTTACTACCTGATTTGTGCTTATGTTTATTTATTTATTACTAAATCCTAAGGACTGAATTGCTAATTATTTTTCAGTCCTAATTACCCCAATCATTATTCGGATTCCCCGGCTTGTATCTGGTGTCTCTAGTAATATATACACTGACACTAGGTGCCTATTTCCCTTTCATCTAGGGACCGTGGGTACATTTACCATTTTTTTGAAATCTTCTCCTTAAGCCCTACGGGCTCATATATCCTTATCCTACCCGGTTGTTTCATTTTAGAGGAGCTATCGCATGATCCTCTGACTCTCATCAAACTATCTGATGCTTGCATGATGTTTTGACAGCAGAGATGAGGGTTCTGTTTGTTAGCACCTCCTATCACTGAACTTTCTTATTTCGTGGCTCTCTCATCCATCCAGCCAGCACAAGCACTCCTGCAATGCTACATGGGTAACAGGTCTGCCTTGCTCTGAACGGTTTTGGACAGCAGAAGCCTACTTGGGCTCATCCACCCTATTGACACCGGAATTAACCAGCAAGGCCTATACAGCCATACTTCACTGGACCGCCTGTAAACCATCCGAACACAGAAGCTAAGCAGTGAGAGGCTGGACAAGTACCTATATGGGGGGACCTGTAGGGAACATCCAGTGCTGTATTCATCCACTGGGGCAGTACGTCTGTTAGTATCCTTGGGATGCAGCCACAACAAATTTGAACCCTCCCTTTCTCTCTTCCATCTTTTTGACCTTACAATCCATCTCTACAATA